>NC_003074.8:5503169-5808895 GCF_000001735.4 Arabidopsis thaliana
AACAGTTTGGAAACGAAGACTGGGGAGAATATCTGATCCAAGAAGCTCATCTCTCACAGCGTTTTGTGTTCGACCAGAACGGTTATTACCGTTGCTGTGGTTCAATACCATTTCCAGGAGAACAGAGAGCCTGAGAAGAATCATCTAACCAGCGGCCACAGTCTCAAATCTCAAGCATCTTCACAGGTTTTGGTCCCGTGGTATGAGCACTTACAACTTTGAGAAGAGAACCTGATAAAATTGTAAAGTTGTACCGGTCATCTTGTGTTAACCAAATAGTTGTCTTCGGTTTGGTTCTTTCTTGGTCTTTGTTCAATAAACCGAGCCAAAACGTTCTTGTACTCTTTCTACAAGGTAATAAAAAGGTTCTTAGTACATTTAATAGAAAAATGATTATTTACAGCTTTATTAGAGGCTATTGATTGATTTAGTAATGAACTAATAATGCAAGTCAACAGATCTAAAATTGGAAAGATTATTGGCAATGGAGGCAGGACAACGAAAATCAAGCATATTAAACTCTTTAAGATTCGTATAATTCCACCGGCCTAACCAAATCTCTAAGCAATTGTTGTTTATGTATTATAATATAGTTCACCATCTATTTAAGCTTAAACGAGTGTCTAATACATAGACGTATATGACAATTAATTAATGATCCGATCCAAACGACCCTTGGCGTATTTGGTAAGGTAGCAGTGATGTGCTTAATTATTAACCAACGATGTACTGAGTTTCTAGAATTAGTAAGAACCATAAGAGTTTTAAAAAGTGTAAAACGTAAAACATCAACACATGTCATTCCAGTTAACATACATATATCTATATATATGTTAACGTGTTTGCATAATTTTTTTAATTAGAGAAAAACAGCACACTATGCAAAAGATCGTTCATATATCTAACGTGTGATTTAATCGATCTAACAACTTTTTATTCCCTTTTATATTACCAAAATATTTATTTCCATTGATCATATATTTGAAGTAGCAAAAATTGGTAAAATTTTAGTTAAAAATGAGGGAGATGAAAACTGATATATTATGTAAATCTCAAGTTTTTGTAATGCATAAGAAAAATGTTATCACCATTGCAACTATCCATGGTAGCAACCGTATATCTCAGCATATGATACAAAAAAAAAACAAGAAGAAGCTCATATTCAAATTTCTTACGTTCAAACGAATAACTTGATTGCTAAACAACAAATCTAGATAGCATTGGATTCATCAGTAAGAGTTAAAATCGTACAGCATTGTGAATCATAAAATGTTGTACAAGATTGTGAAATAACAAATAATATTGTAAATTTATCAAAAAAAAAGGGGATTGTGGATCAATGAATATGATGGAGAATGTTCATAGAAGAGGTAAATAATAGAGGGACCCAAAATAACATTGTTGAAATGGAATATAATCATAAATGAGTCACATCTTCAAAATCTGATCAAATCACTTGGAAAAAAAAAGATCAAGTCACATGCAACCAGTAACCACAATCATATTTTGGCCGGTCTATCACCATACACATTGTTTACAGCTCACACTTGTCCCTCCTTATATTTGTTCGTATCCATTTGTTTTCTTCTCTCTCTACTCTAATCTCATCTTTATGTTTATCCCTTTTTGAATTTTGAAGCTACTCTGTCCTTTGGGTCCACCCTCCACCACCTCTAATTTCAATCACGTTAAACCGGCCATATTACTTTAAACCGACCGTTTTCTACTAATAGGAAAATCCGACCCAAATTTTTGACTAATTATAAGACATACCGCCGCTATACCATGATATTGTCAAAGAAAAAGTTTCTAACCAATAACCACTATAGACTAAAAGATTTCAAATAATTTGATTGATACTGCATTGAACATTCTACAATTCTACTTATATTGTGTAGTTCAAATAATGAGAACATATCGGAAAGACTAGCCGCTATTAGATTATGAATGCGTATGAATACATTATACATTATAGTATATATATATATATATACACATATATTAAAATGTATTACTATATAATAATTTGTCTTAGTATAGTACTCAAAGAAATAGAGTTTTCTTACGTAGATGTCATATATTTTAGTCATTTTAGGCACCTTCCTAACTCAAATCACGAATAGAACTTATGTAGCAAAATGTAAACACATGAAATCATTTATTAATTCGGGTCCAACGTAACCCACCACACCACAGAAACTCATTAAATAGTATTTTTTTATAAAACTTAAGTTATATGCATGGATACATGAACGATACTCCTATATAAAGAGAACAGCATTCAAAAGGTCTTATCATCTTCTTCACTAAACAAAAAAAAACCCTTCAAAACATTTCCTTATTCTTTCTTCTTCATCTACAACAATGGCTGGAGTTGCCTTTGGTTCCTTTGATGATTCATTCAGCTTGGCTTCTCTAAGAGCTTACCTCGCTGAGTTCATCTCCACTTTACTCTTTGTTTTCGCTGGTGTTGGCTCTGCCATTGCCTACGGTTCGTATACTCGTAGTTAAATAATGGGATCTAAATAATTTTCGTAATTTGTAAAAATTAATGGGTTCAATACTTAATGAATGTGTCACATTTGTGTATATAGCAAAGCTGACGTCGGACGCTGCTCTTGATACACCGGGACTAGTGGCCATCGCGGTTTGTCATGGTTTTGCTCTCTTCGTGGCCGTTGCAATCGGAGCCAACATCTCCGGTGGCCATGTGAACCCAGCCGTCACTTTTGGTCTTGCTGTCGGTGGTCAAATCACAGTCATCACCGGAGTTTTCTACTGGATCGCTCAGCTTCTCGGCTCCACCGCCGCTTGTTTCCTCCTTAAATACGTCACCGGTGGATTGGTATGTTCTCATCACCTTTACTTACTTTCTCGTAAAATAAAGAGAATCATAGTATAGGTCTACAAAACAACAAAAATAAAATAATACAGAATAAAGGTATTTAAGGACAATCTTAACTTGATTGAAAACTAGGTTACAAATTTATAACATAGTTTACAAAGTCCAACAACCAATAATATTCTCCATGTTTTAATATATAGTTGACACATGATTTGTATGTTTTTGGACAAACGACACATGATTTTGTTTAAAAGTGAAGTTATAGAATATTGTAGGGTTTTTTCTATTTCAAGCTAGCATTTTATACTGTAGGTTTCATTTCGCACTAGTAGGCAAATTCTGGAGGCATTTTAATTAATAAAAACTAATGAACGAGCGCTAAAACTATTGAAAACGCAGGCGGTTCCAACCCACAGCGTTGCGGCTGGACTAGGATCGATAGAAGGAGTAGTGATGGAGATCATCATCACCTTCGCTTTGGTCTACACTGTCTACGCCACCGCCGCTGATCCCAAGAAGGGTTCTCTCGGAACCATCGCTCCTCTCGCCATTGGTCTTATCGTTGGTGCCAACATCCTCGCCGCCGGTCCATTCTCCGGTGGATCCATGAACCCAGCACGTTCCTTTGGACCAGCTGTTGCTGCCGGAGACTTCTCTGGTCACTGGGTCTACTGGGTTGGACCACTCATCGGTGGTGGACTTGCCGGACTTATCTACGGAAATGTCTTCATGGGTTCTTCCGAACATGTTCCTCTTGCTTCTGCTGATTTCTAAGGAAACAAGTGATGATTCTTGATTCATGTTTCTGTGTTTGGTTACTTTGCCTCGATCTTTCTTGTTTTGTTTGGAGTTTGGTCCGGTTTCGTTGTAATTTTTATCCAATTTGTATGAATATTATTTAATGGATGGCTGTTTTGGTTATAAATTAACTAATGGATGTATGAATATATAGTTTCACCTAAATAGGTAGTTGTAATGTTGTATAGCTAATTATCGATCCATATATATAAAAAATAGATCGTTACAATTTTATGATATAGTAACAACTAACAACAATGACAAATTAATGGATGGTTTCAAGTAGAAGTTTCGAGATCATCGTCATTAGGTATATTCTTAGGGATGTTCCACTCATGAGCTTTCCACTCTGGCAATTGTTGTATGACAACCTATGCAATAATTTATTAATATCAATAAATCACATGCATGTATAGAAAAAAATGAAGATTATATATTATAGACAGAGAAAAAGAGAGGTTATATATTATTACCAATCCGGTAGAATCTGGATTTCCCACGTTGGTTTGACAAGCTAGTCTCCAATTTTTTGGTTTCTGTGAAAACATTATTCGATTTTACTCCCATAACCAAGATGATACAAGATTACTAAATACTATAGGATAATTTCTTAAATAAAACTATACCCTTTTGAGTTTCTCCTTCTCAATATCAGTTCGCGGATTTAGAAGCTCCTTTCCATTTACAATCTGAAAAGAAATATCCATCAATATCTCATAAACCATCATTTGACTGTTTAATTTAGCTTATTGACTATATATAAGAGAGAGATATGTATACCTCGACCATGCAAGTAGCGCAAGTTCCTACTCCTGCGCAGTTTGACAAAGGCTTACTCTGCGAATTAATGAGACGTTGACATATACTCCAAAGTCCAAACTAACTAGATTAGATTAAGAGAAAAAATCAAACCGAGGGAGAGAAAATATCATACATAAGGACCATAGAGTTCGATGTTAGAATCCAACATTATGTCTCTTAGTTTCTGTCCACCGTTCGCTCTTCTCCAATGTACGTCCGGTGTCCCGTCCGGCAACAACACCGACTAATAATCAACATTATTACCAATTAATAAAATTTATTATTAATCCATCCAAAATTCACCTCAACATTTTTAAACAGCACAACGACTTATTTGATTAAAAACCATTATTAATCAATATACAATTTTATCTAATCACTCTAGATTACCTACTTTTCCACGATTATTATTCATCCTTGTTACCAATGTAGCTAATGATAAGAGTGTAGATAATCTGTCAAGAGTAAAGATCCCTTACATGGACGAACGCAAAATCGACAGCAGGAGGTTCGTCGGGCTCATCAGCGGCTGGAGGCTGGCTCGCTGGTGCGGTGCTTATGGCTCGGACGGTTTTGGTTCTTGCGGCATTGTGTTTTGAGCGAAAGAAGTACGAATTTGGCTTATTAAGTTTGGTCTTGTGGCTAAAGCTATGATTTGGAGGTAGAGAAGCTACTAGGCCGGAACCACTCAACTGTACACTTCCCATAGTCTTGTTCTTCTTTTTTAAACAATAAGATATTAAACAGAACCAAAAAAAAAGGTTGGGTCCTTAATTGGGATAATGTTTTATATGCCATGAGGTTTCTGTGGAGGCGAGTGGTGCCTCTTTTTATCTCTTATCCAATGTGTGTATGCGCCGGTTTAGTCTATTGACTAACCAAATTAAATTAGTTAATAGAAACGTTGAAACGTTTTCCCCCGTATATAGGAAAAATATTGGGGTTGAACCTTCGTATTCACTCCTTTAATTTAAATCAATAATTTTGAGAAAACAAAATTTGTAGATTTTTAATTAAATAAAGTTAATTATCTGTAGAATTTGAACTTTATAATCAAACGAAATTATATATCGGTTTTGAGTTTATATATATGAATTAGGTTTTAGATTTTACAATTAAATAAAATTTTATATTGGTTTGGGATTACAAATGTGGATTAGGGTTTTGATTTTACAATTAAATAAAACTTATGTCGGTTTAATAAGTGTTATGGCATTAGTTACTTGGTCTATGACCAGACCACCCTAATGTTGTGTCCTGGCGACGATGAAACTGGACCGGCTTGCATCTATATTGTCACGGGAGATTTTTTCAAGAAGATTCAAATTGGTTTTGGTTTCTGGTGTTTTCATTGTGTTTATTCTCCCAGTTTTGTCCTAGTTCCTTTAGGTTAAGATTGCAAGTCTAATAATTTTATCACATTTTCTTGAACTTTGTTCATGTCTCTGTTTTCTTAGTCTTAAGTCAGTTTGTCTAAAATTTTCTTGATGATAAAAATATAGACTTACGATCTCCAACATTGTTGATCAACACACTTTCACTTTGAACTTAACCAAAAAGGTTTGTCACCATTGAGTAAAAATGTTACAAAATATATACGTAAGTAATGTAAGAGTTGTGAATAATAAGGTGTAGTTGACATTTGATGGGCCGGAAATGTAATACAAAGGCCCATGGGCTAAATTGACAATTTCATTAAAAAAATCGATCCTCGAAGGAGAAGACTCTGAGAAAAAAAAAACGGGAAGAAGCTTGAGCTTGTCACTCACTAGCTTGAGGAAAAATGTTAACTTCATCAATGCCTCAAAACCTAAGCCTTTTCGGATTTTCTCCTCTCAAGTCTTCTTCGTTCGCTCTTATTCTCAGACCCTTTTCTCTCTACCCACCAATCTTCGCTTCTTCTTCTCCGGCTCCGAGTCGTCGTCCTCCTCGCACCGCCGGTTACCGTCGCAGTGGCCCTTCTCCTCCGAGACGCAAATGGAGTAGTTTCGAGGAGCAGAAGAGAAAAGGTAGGTCTCCGATGGAGAAAGATAAAGCTATTAGCTTTAATCACTCTTCTGATTCTTTCGAGTTTAATAAGAGAAGAGCTGAGGGATTGGATAAGGTCGATAAGCCTAAGAAGAATCTCAAGAGGAATACTCGCACCCTTAACCCTACCAATACCATCGCCTATGTTCAGGTTTCAATTTCATATCTACTCCAATCTTAAACTGTGAAAGATGATGCATAATTTTGAACTATTCATCTGTTTTGTTAGATCCTTGGGACTGGAATGGATACACAGGATACGTCACCTTCTGTATTACTCTTCTTTGACAAACAAAGATTCATCTTTAATGCTGGAGAGGTAAGTTTTTCTGCAATTTTATTATAAAGTGTGTAGCTTTTTGTTAGTGTTTTATTGGTTAAAGAATTGAATTGCAGGGGTTGCAACGTTTTTGTACTGAACATAAAATTAAGTTATCAAAGGTGTGACCAAACTTCTTCTTTTGGACTTACTACTACTTGTGTCTGTGATGAGACGAGTTTAATATGTGATGATTCGCTTAACTCTTTTCAGGTAGATCATATATTTTTGTCTCGTGTGTGCTCAGAGACAGCAGGCGGGCTTCCAGGTTTGTTTTCTTTTGATTTAGGCATCAGCTGCATTGTGTTTGCTGCTAGATCATTAGACAGTGATAAGTGTTGTTCCTATTTTAAATGCTTTAGGTCTTCTACTGACCCTAGCTGGTATCGGGGAACAAGGACTATCCGTGAGTGTTCTTCTCATATGATCTCTTTGTATGTTTCCTGTCTGCTTTTCCTGAGCTTATGACAATTATTATATGAGTGGAATTGCTCAACTTCTAAAATCTCTTTTGTTACAAAGGTCAACGTATGGGGTCCTTCAGATCTTAAGTATTTGGTTGATGCTATGAGGTCATTTATCCCTCGTGCTGCCATGGTTCATACAAGAAGTTTTGGTCCATCATTGAATATATCTGACTCTGCGCCTCAGATTGGCTTAAGTAAACCCAAAGATGATGCCTATGTTCTTGTGGATGACGAAGTTGTGAAAATATCCGCCATTCTCCTAGAACCAAGTCGCTTAGAGGAATCTGGCAGCAAACCTGGTGAAACAGCAGTTATATATGTATGTGAATTACCTGAAATCAAAGGAAAGTTTGATCCAAAGAAGGCCATGGCTCTTGGATTGAGAGCTGGTCCAAAGTACAGTTATCTTCAGTCTGGACAGTCAGTCAAGTCAGATTTTAAAGATATTACGGTATGTCTCAAAGAGCAATCATTGGGAATCTTCACAACCCAATATCAGTTTCTATACAAGCAGACTAACACTGTTCACGCTTAATCATAGGTTCATCCGAGTGATGTGATGGGACCTTCAGTTCCTGGTCCTGTTGTTTTGCTTGTGGATTGTCCAACAGAGTCACATGCCGAGGAACTGCTATCTATCCCGTCTATGAAGACTTATTATTCATGTCTTGACAATTCAACAGATGGAGCTAAGCTTGTTAATTGTATTATTCATCTAAGTCCAGCTTCTGTAACAAATAGTTCTACATACCGAAGCTGGATGAAGAGATTCCATTCTGCCCAGCACATTCTCGCTGGACATGAAGCGTGAGTCTTCTCAACTATGGTTCTTTCTCATAAAAGAACTGTTGAATTTATTTGTCTGATATGTAGTTTTGGTGTTTGTCCAGGAAGAATATGGAGTTTCCAATCCTGAGAGCCAGTTCTAGAATCACAGCCAGACTTAACTATTTATGTCCACAGTTCTTCCCAGCTCCTGGATTTTGGTCTCATCAACATGATAATAACTCGATAAACCCCACTTCTTTGAGCAAGGTTACAAACGCTTTTCTGATATTTTCTTTTTGAGTTGAATCTGGCTGTGTTCATTTAGTCAAGTTGTGTTCTTTTCTTCTCTTGTCAGTGCTTCGATTCGAATCTTGGTGAAAGCATTTCTGCTGAAAATCTCCTCAAGGTATTGAATGTTGCTTCAGTGCATCATTCCATATGAAACTTCCTTTCTTTAGCTCTTAAGTCTCTCGCTTTCTCTCATTGATATATTGTGGGCAGTTCACTTTGCGTCCACATGGTAATCTTGGGGTAGACAGATCTAGTATCCCTAGTCGATTAACAGCTTTACGAGTGATGGATGAGCTTCTTTCAGAAATTCCTGAAATCAGCAGTAAGACCGAAGAAATCAAGCAGTTATGGAATGGACAACACAACAAGATGATGATCGAAGAGCCATGGCTGGGTGAAAGCACTGTTCCAAGCTGTCTTGAAAACATTAGAAGAGACGACATGGAGATAGTTCTTTTGGGCACTGGTTCCTCCCAACCCTCAAAATACCGAAATGTCACGGCAATTTACATCGACCTATTCTCTAGAGGCAGTATTCTCTTGGATTGTGGGGAAGGTACCTTAGGCCAGCTTAAACGAAGATATGGTTTAGAAGGAGCTGATGAAGCAGTCAGAAACTTGAGATGTATATGGATCTCTCACATCCATGCTGATCACCATACGGGTCTTGCAAGAATCCTTGCTCGCAGACGTGAGCTTTTGAAAGGATTGGCTCATGAGCCAGCAATTGTGGTTGGACCGAGATCGCTTAAGAACTTTCTCGATGCATATCAAAGACTTGAGGATTTAGATATGGAGTTTCTCGACTGCAGGAACACCACAACAACATCTTGGGCTTCTGTAGAAACCAGCCGCCCTGAGAAAAATACCAGTAGCGGCAATGCAGAGGGTTCTTTGTTCAGTAAAGGAAGTCTAATGCAGAGTATATATAAAAGACCGAGCAGCCCACTGACAGACAATTCTTCAGCTTTACCATTCTTGAAGAAACTGAAAAAAGTCCTCGGCGAAATGGGGTTGGAGCATTTGATTAGCTTTCCTGTTGTGCATTGCCCTCAAGCCTTTGGGGTTTCGTTAAAAGCAGCAGAAAGAAAAAACATTGCCGGAGATGAGATTCCGGGGTGGAAAATGGTTTACTCGGGAGACACAAGGCCTTGTCCTGAGATGGTTGAAGCTTCAAAAGGAGCAACAGTTCTTATACATGAGGTGCTTTTCTATATAAGCAAAACTGTGTAAAACATTTACATCTCATTCTTAAAATTTACCATCTTTTCAAACTTATAACAGGCGACGTTTGAGGATGCGTTGGTAGAAGAAGCTGTGGCTAAAAACCATAGCACAACTAAAGAAGCAATCAAAGTTGGATCTTCAGCAGGTGTATACCGAACCGTACTGACACATTTTAGCCAGAGATACCCAAAGATCCCGGTGATTGACGAATCACATATGCACAATACATGCATTGCCTTTGATATGATGAGTATAAACATGGCGGATTTACATGTGCTTCCAAAGATTTTACCTTACTTCAAAACTCTATTCAGAAACCAAGTGGTTGAAGAAGAAGAAGAAGAAGAAGAGACTGATGATGATAGCTTAATACGTGACAAAGTCCCAAGCTTTTTCATCAATTAGTATATAGATTAGAATGTTCTGTTTTGTCCCCTGTTTTTGACTGTGTTGTATTGTCTTTAGAAATAATATCAATTTAATTGATTTTTCCTGTGAGTGTGACAGAGGAAATAAATCAGTTTCATGTGCATAATGTGAATTGTGAAAAAGAAATTAAAAAAAATCGGAACTTTGGGAAATAAGGAAAGACACCGAAGAACACACAACCATTCCTCTTTATTGACCGCTTCCTTCTTTCTCTGTCACATACGAATCGGTGAGTTTTTTTCTTCTCAATTTCTCCGTTCTCTGCTGATTTCTCCGAGGTTATTGATTCGATTCCGCTTGACGCATGATTGTGTTGTCTCAAGGGTCTAATTTTACCTCCGCGTTGATTGGTTTATAGGGGAAATTTGGATCCCGATCGTGATCTTTAGTTTGGTGAATTTGAGCTGGAATTGGAGCTTAAAGGATCGGTTTTTTGACTGATCTAATTGTTTTGAGGATCGGTCTTTCATAAAGTTGTTGTCTTTGAAGCTTTTTTGACTGGTGAGGACGAAAAAGTTGTGATTTTGGGAATTAGGGTTGTTTTGTTTCGAATTCGCCATGGATACGAGCAGGAGAGCTGTGGAATCGTATTGGAGGTCGCGGATGATAGATGCGGTTACGTCTGATGAGGACAAAGTTGCGCCTGTGTACAAATTGGAAGAGATCTGTGACCTCCTTCGTTCTTCTCATGTCAGCATCGTCAAGGAGTTTTCTGAATTCATTTTGAAACGTCTTGATAACAAAAGCCCCATTGTTAAGCAGAAGGTATTTTCAATTACGTTTGTTTTCTGTTTTTGATTGTGAAATGTTGTTCCTTTGTGAGACATTTGTTTTCCATGAAGATTTTGATTGAAATGTTTGCATGTCGGGATTGATTTAGATTGTAGGTAGATGTTTGTTTTTTCTTAGAATGGATCAAAGAGAAAGCTTTATGTGTTTGATTATAGCGTAGAGTTTGTTTATAGGGAGACGTAGAATGGATCTTATTGTGGCTAAAAGCTCTGTAGGAACTGGTTATACTGATTTTGGTTATTATATGTATATACAGGCTCTTAGGTTGATAAAGTATGCTGTGGGAAAGTCTGGCTCAGAGTTTAGACGAGAAATGCAAAGGAATTCGGTTGCAGTGCGCAATCTATTCCATTACAAGGGGCATCCAGATCCTTTAAAAGGAGATGCACTTAATAAGGCTGTACGGGAAACTGCTCATGAAACAATTTCTGCTATATTCTCAGAAGAGAATGGTACTAAACCAGCTGCTCCTGAAAGCATCAACAGACGCATTGAAGGATTCGGGAATACTAACTTTCAGGTGCCCTCTAATGATAATAAATCGTTCCTTAGTGAGGTGGTGGGTATTGGAAGTGCATCTATAAAGCAAGGAATCAGTAATTTTGCTCAAGGCCATTTGCCAAAGAAGAATGAGAATGGCAGCAGCAGCTACAGAGGTCCAAATCTCCACAGATCATTAACTATGGAAAATGAGAACTTCAGTAGATATGATCCAGTTAAGCTGGGGAAGGATGGTAACTACGGAACGTCTAAGAACACGACTGGTGGATCTTGGGGCCACGCTTCCGGAGAAGCAAGTGAAAGTTCTGCTTCAGTTCGTGTTGAGAGCAAAACTCGTGAGGAAAAGCTGCTGGAAACCATTGTTACATCTGGTGGTGTACGCCTGCAGCCAACTCGTGATGCTCTTCATGTTTTCATTTTAGAGGCTGCAAAAATGGACGCTGTTGCTTTAAGCATTGCTCTTGACGGGAAGCTCCATTCTCCAATGTGGCAGGTATGTTTATGATTATTTCCTAGTCACCTCCTTGTGAAACTGTTTGATGCTACTAATGTACTTTTTTCTTGATTATATCATCTGTATTTTCTTTTCCCTGGCTTGTTTCTTCTGTAGCGTTAATCTTCCCACTTTTGTACTTTGAAAGTAACTGTGTTTTTCTGTTTGGCAGGTTCGGATGAAAGCTTTATGTGTCCTTGAGGCCATTTTGAGGAAGAAGGAAGATGAGAATTTTTCAATTGTACATACCTATTTTAGTGAAAACTTGGATGCCATACAGCGGTGCGCAGAGTCTCCACAATCTTCCCTTCGAGAAAAGGCGAACAAGGTAAGCTTCTGCTTGTTATAACCATTCACAAAACTCTTTTTTGGCATTATGCTAATTTGTTGGTTAACTCGAGATACCGATGTTGTGTAGGTTCTGAGCCTTCTAAATGGTGGACAGTCAAGTGGGTTGATGAGCAGCTCTGATAATACTGTGAAGCGAGAGGCTGCTGTTGATTTACCTGACTTGATTGACACCGGTGATTCAGACGATACTTTGAACAATCTGAATGCTATAGATACTGGCAGTACAGTGGCGACAGCAGGTCCATTGATGGATGATGATTGGTTTGGGGATAGCTCTGACATTGGACTGAGTAGCAGCGAGAAGAAAACTGATGACGACCCCTTTGCAGATGTCTCATTTCATCCGAATGAAGAAAAAGAAAGTGCAGATGACCTCTTCTCTGGAATGACTGTCGGGGAAAAGTCCGCTGCTGTTGGTGGTAATCATGTGCCTGATCTATTTGATATGTTTGGGTCAACTGCAAAACTTGAAGCAGAGCCAAAAGATGCAAAAAACATTAATGATTTGATGGGAAGTTTCTCCATTGACGAAAACAATTCAAATCAGAAAGGCTCGTCTTCAAGCACTCTTCCACAGGATTTATTTGCAATGCCGAGCACCACCAGCCACCAAGCACCGGAAAATCCTGTTGGAGGCATTCTTGGCTCACAAAATCCTGGGTTTATTCAAAACACAATGCTTCCTGGAGGTGTTATGCCATTCAATTTTCCTCAAGGGATGATGATGAATCCAGCTTTTGCATCCCAACCTTTGAATTACGCTGCCATGGCAAGCTTGTTAGCTCAGCAGCAGCAGTACCTTGGTAATATGTCCAACTTCCAGCAGTTCGGCAATCTGAACGCTCAGGGTAGCGGAAATGTTCTTTCTATGGGTACAAGTGGAGGGAATCAGTCCGCACTCCCTGATATATTCCAGCCAAATTTTGGTAATCAGGCTCCAACCTCAACAATGAATGGTTCGAAAAAAGAAGATACCAGAGCCTTCGATTTCATTTCTGTAAGTTTTGCCATCTTGCTCCTGATCTTTGATTCTAAAGTTTGGTCAATCTGCCATTTGTCTTTGTACATGTGACATCAAATCTCACACACATAATGTCTAGCTCGATTAAAACCACCTAAACATAGTCAGACTAGATCTACTTTTGTGGCATAGTTAAAAAACCTTCGTTTGATGTACATACACTCATGGAGCAACTACATAAATGTTTGTGTGATGCAGGATCATCTTACATCAGCCCGCGACACAAAGAGAGTATCTTGATGGTTGCTTACAAAATTCCGCCTTCCAGTGTTAAATGCTATTTCATGAGATGTGGACACAAGGGTGCAGGAAGCTAAAACATTAATTTATGAGAGCTGTATAGACTTGAGGAGAAAATGGAGATAGCTTTATAATTCATATGGTAAGGGTTTTTGCTTCTTTTATCTGTTTCCTCGTTTTGTCTTTGGTTTTTCTTCTTCTTTGGAGTCCATTGTTCTTGGCATGAACATGTAGTTGTAGAGTTGCTTTTTGTTTGTTACTAGATGTGTTTATTTTGTTCCGTTGCTATATATTATATCTGAAGAGACTTGTGTCTGTGTATCGAACGTAGACAAGAAAGGAAATGAAACTGAGAAAGGAAATGCATATGAATAGTTTAAAGACTTCAAGTCAAGTCCAGTTGTTTTTGCGTTTCTTAATTAGAAAATTTTGTTGATGGAGAAAAACGAAAGCCAGGGATAATTTTGTTTAATCGTGATGTCTGTTACAATTTGGAGTAGTTAATAAAATAAGGTAGATCTAATCTAAGTGGCTGCAATGAGCTTTTTTTTTCTCACACGTTAAACTTGGTCCATATTCTCAGCATTGCCTGTTATACTGGTTTGCTCATTTTAAATTGGCGTTACTTATTTTAGGATACATCCATTGGTCAAGTGTTTGCATTGGTGTAGATATTTTCATACGATAAGAAAGAAAGAAAGCTAATAATTTCTCAATCTATTTAGGTGAAACTATTCAGAGTTTGATTAATGAGAGAAAAAGGAAATGATGCCCCTTTATTTTCTTACCTGAAGTTTAATAAGAATGCATCTTTTGTGTACTTTCTACCAACGGTAAAGATTGAAAAAAATGGTGGAAGTTACTTTTCTTATCTTTTTAAAAAGTGGTAACGGGAAAATGACGAGTGACATCCTCATTACATAAATCCAATTAATAAGATTTTGAGGTTCCCATACTGTGTAAATATAAAAATAAAGAATGAATAAAAATACCTCAACGGGCAGATTGATAGTGACATATGGAAGTAACTTTAGACTCTCCAAGTCTCTCTCAAATAGGAAACGAAGGAGACATTGAGATTATTTTTTAGAAAGTTAATAAACGATCTCTTCTGTAAATCTTTTCTTTTTACATTCTCTGCATCTTTTATGCTTCTTTGTTGGCAAATCCATCCTCAGTTTTATTTCGTTTAAAAAATTATCAATATGGTCAAATGTATATTACATATAATAGGTGTAGATATATTTTTTTTTTTTTTGGATTTTTATAAAATCTTCATGATAATTGAAAGATGGGTAGGCTAAATGTCACTTAAAATGGAGCGTCTAATTTCATTAGTCAAATTAAGTATTTATTTTCTTTGATAGTTTGACACATTTCCACCAAATTAATTAGCCTTTGAAATAAGAAATAGTATGCTTGTTGACAAAAATTAAAAGAAAGAAATAGTCTAATTCCACCCAAAACAAAGAACAATCAAAATAATCTAAAAACAAGAACACAATAATAATAGTATGCAGTTGTAAAATCAAAATCACAA
This sequence comes from Arabidopsis thaliana, assembly GCF_000001735.4. Taxonomy (NCBI): domain Eukaryota; kingdom Viridiplantae; phylum Streptophyta; class Magnoliopsida; order Brassicales; family Brassicaceae; genus Arabidopsis; species Arabidopsis thaliana. The sequence continues at coordinate 5,518,081 of NC_003074.8, forward strand.
TTTACTCATATGTATATGGAAAAAAATAAAAAAAATACTATACAGTTTTAAGAGTCTAATTTGGTACGATTGACGGTTGTAATAATTACTATTGATTCTCACATCCAAAAACCAGAAAAAAAACGTGTTATGTTTTTATACTAAAAGAAAGTTTATTAAAAAAAAAAACCTCAGAATCAAAGCTCTCTCATTAGCACTTTAGCAGTCAGTCTATAAATACATGTCTCACATCCACACAAAAAGAAGAAGTAAGTATCAAACGAGAGTACAAAAGATGACGTCACTCAACAGCTCTGCATCACCAACATCATCGTCATCAGACCAATCTGATGCAACTACTACAACAAGCACCCACTTGTCTGAAGAAGAAGCTCCACCCAGAAACAACAACACAAGAAAGAGAAGGAGAGATTCTTCTTCTGCTTCTTCATCTTCTTCAATGCAACATCCTGTTTACAGAGGTGTGCGGATGAGAAGTTGGGGCAAATGGGTCTCCGAGATCCGACAACCTCGTAAGAAAACTCGTATTTGGCTCGGCACTTTTGTCACCGCTGATATGGCTGCTCGTGCTCACGACGTCGCTGCTCTCACCATCAAAGGCTCCTCCGCCGTCTTAAATTTCCCTGAGCTTGCTTCTCTCTTCCCTCGTCCGGCGTCATCATCGCCGCATGATATCCAGACAGCCGCCGCAGAAGCCGCCGCCATGGTGGTCGAAGAAAAACTGTTAGAGAAGGATGAGGCTCCGGAGGCCCCACCTTCGTCGGAATCTTCTTACGTGGCGGCGGAGTCAGAGGATGAGGAGAGGTTGGAGAAAATTGTGGAGCTGCCTAACATTGAAGAAGGAAGTTATGACGAGAGTGTGACATCACGTGCTGATCTGGCTTATTCTGAGCCGTTCGATTGTTGGGTGTATCCTCCGGTTATGGATTTTTATGAAGAAATATCGGAGTTTAATTTCGTGGAATTGTGGAGCTTTAATCACTAATTAAGTTAGGAAAGTGCATTATATTGCAATATTGCATCATAGATAACATTTGTATTTCTTTTCTTTTTGTACGGATACGTAGCATATGCTACTATACTAGGGCTAGTGTACCAAATATTGTAAAATATACTTATTAATATTTATGTAAATGTGTAATATATATAACATACAATTATTGTAAGTTTGGAAATTGGAAACTATCGTTACGCAATGTTCTTGTACTTGTGAATCACAACAAACAAAAATGTTATTTAACTCTTCTTAAACGTATAAATTCCTAAAAGAGTCAATGGTCATTCTTTGTTTCTTCTCACCAGTCAATAACCCTCTTCTCCAATGCTGACTATAATTGATTTTAAATTGTTACAATTATTGTGAAGAAAATAGTTGGAATCTATGACAAGTTGACATTATTCTATAACTACATTCCAATTTACAAGATTGAAGATTATTAATCTAGGTATGTCGATTAGATAATTCCAGAAGCAAGAAATTTATATTATAGTTAGGTAACTGTAGGAGTTTAGGTTGGAACAAAATTTGTAATGATCAAATATGAGAATGCATTATAGAACACTCTAAAAATAATTCAAATGAGGTACACCGTCCAATCTTTTTTACTTATTTAATATTTTGACTAATTATATCTTCTTCTTTTTTTTTTGTGCACCAACATTACTAATAGAATATAGTTTATGTTTGCAAAAAAATAACATTGCTTCTGCTGTGAAAAACGTTTACAGTATAACCAACATAAAATCACTGTGGATAAAATGAAATTCCTTTATTTCGACCAACATAAGTACAGAACATTAACGGTCACGTACTTTTGTTTTGTGTTTTGGTCACGGGTTCATCCTTATTATAATTCATATTAAATTCCACTAATTCGTTTGTTTTTATCAAACTAGTTAAACTTTTGCCAACAAACCGAAAAGATCAATATTCAAAGAAGAAAAATGCATTTGAATTTTTAATAAAAGGTGGAGTTACAGTTCAGATTCCATAGTCACATAGCTCTTTATTTTGAAACTGTTACGTGATTTTTAGTCTTCTTAAACACGGGTTTTGTTTATTTCTTTAATATTTGAGTGTGTTTAATTTTAGCTTAAATATAGTATTTAACTGAATATGAGTAGAGATGGTGGTGTGGGAACGAGCAAGTCAAATACTGCCGTTGTGGACCTCTTTTCTTGTTGTCAAATTCTTTTGACGAATTCAATTTTTATTTTTTTTACCGTTGTTTAAGAAGATTAATAATTTTGGACACTTTATATGAGACAAGAACCCAAAGAAATCGTATTGAACCTATATCCAGATTATAAAATATGAGAAAACTATTTTTAACATATTAATTTCTGTAGTGCTTTGATAAAATTCAAATAAACGACTTTTATCATTAATAACAGTGAAGTGAATTGTATAGAACAATTATGTACGTAAGAGTTTTAAATAATAAAATTAGAAAATCGGTTGGGTATTTCGATTTTTTAGTAAACAGTACATGATGATGAGTCGGGTGGGTTCAATAATAGAGATTAAGCCATTAAGGTGGCCAATTACCAATAAGGAGGTTAAGTAAATGATTTGGTAAACGGGTTAACTAAAAATAAAATAAAAATTGGTAACACGTAAATATCATTTAGTTGTCAAATCTTGCAAGTCAAATGTTATCTGCTCTGTAATAATAATCAAATAGTTGTATGTATATCGACCAACCTAAGCACTCTTGATTTGATTCTCATCAATTTGCAATTTCACCTAAATACCTAACAAAAAGAAAAATCATGGATTAGCATGTGCCCATTGTTCAATGTCTTCCAATTTTTATATATAGCAAATTAAAATAATCCACATGCTCCACATAAGTTCATGACATAAAAATTCATAATCCTTTTTTCAAGATATGTGAAACAATTTAAAATTGACTATTGCTTCAATATGGATAAAAAGAAGTGTTATACTATATTGAAGCTCAAAGAATTATCTAACATGTACTATTACAAAGATTACAGAGGAAATATAGATAAAGGATCAACCTCATTGTCTCTATAATGGGTTTTTGATGTTTATTCCCTACGATTGTCACGAACTGTCTCTTTTCTCCAAATTACAATCATCTTATGAACTGTTTCTTGCGGTAGTCATGTCCAGTTTCAGCACCATCTCTTCTAGCTCAAGCCGTTTGATCTTCCTAAGTTCAAGGATACTCGGTGGCATTGGTTTACTGGACCCATAGAGCTCAACAAGAGTGAAGAATTCTTGTTTCGTTAGACTTTTCTTTTGAACCAGTTTCTCTACCACCTCGTCCATGAGCGTCCTGTTTCTTCCAAGAATCTGGTGTATGCGTTTGTAAATATATATTTAACAAGACCAATATAAAGGAGATGCTATGATATAGATGTAGTTGATTTAGAAGTCTACTTTACCTCTTTAGCACGCTCGTAACACATGTTCAATATCCGCAATGCCTCCACATCAATATCCTGCAAATCCATGTATCAGAAGATGATATCTGTTCTCTGAAAACTGAAGTGAAAACAATGTCAAGATATGGCCTTACGTTAATTCGATCAGCTACCCAGAAGTTATTCAAGCCATGATGCTTATCAGAAAGACCACCAAGAACCAATGATCGAGCAGCTGATCTTGCGTTATCCGATGTTTCAGCCCATATCGTGCTTAACTGTAACAAATCATTAGCAAAGGTTGGTAAACTAAAAAAAAATATGACCACAGTTATTAGAGAAGAGTAAAATGATATATCATATCTCTCACCTGATCCTCACCGTACCATAGTTCATCTGCAGCACGGGGTGCTAACTGAACAGTGATGTGATCCAAGATGGATTGTCGACTACATATAGTAGACCACCAAAGGACATATAGATTAACATAAAGAACCCGTGTAATCATGAAAGTAAATCTGTATGATGAAAGCCACAAACCTAAGCATGCCTTCCTTAAATTTGATATGATCCATCTTCACCCGGACATAACCCAATTCTCTACCAGCTCTAGGGTTGATTGTCAGCTGGTCAAGGTCATCGAAATGTCACGGTGCGGTAAAACAGAAAGTTGAAGCTTCATTCAATGTATGAAGGGGAAAAGAGATTTAAGAAACCTACAAATTCTATATTCTTCATATCAGGAAAGTTCACTGCTACAACAGCCATTGCAGCTTCATTGATCGCAACTTGTCGCCATGTCTCCAAGCTCCTGTCTTTTCTATCTAACATTCCTCTTTCTTCTATTTGTGCAGCTTGAAGCAAATCATCTGTTGTTAACTGCATTAGAGTTACAGAATATAGATGATTTCTCAGTCTTTTACTTGCTGGAATCAAAAATAGACTTCTAAACTTAATATTAGCCTAAGCTTCCTATCGAGCACAACATCCAATCACTTAATTTAATTCACACACACCATATTACCAGATGCTACACGATCCTAACATTTGAAACCAAACCCATCCAAAAAACAAGAGCAGATATAACTAATTTGAACTAAAAATATTGATCCCACCTCTGTTCTTCCATCACGCATCATATTAATTGCCGCGATCTCAACAATATTAGCAAGCTCTGCTCCAACCATGCCATCTGTCATGCTAGCAACTGCCATATAGTCTAAATCTTCAGCCATCGGCTTCTTACGAGCATGAACCTAAACAGCAAAACCAAAACAAAAATATAAATTTGGACCGAGGACAAAACTCTACTTTTAACCTCTTTTTTTTTTGTTGCAAATTTACAAGTTTAAGAATACATAAACACAGATACCACGCCGTTACCTGCAGAATTTCCATCCGTCCAATAAGACCAGGTTTAGGGATAAAGATTTTGCGGTCGAACCGTCCAGGCCTCACAAGCGCAGGATCGAGAATGTCTGGTCTGTTTGTGGAAGCAATGGTGATGACCTCTCCCCTTCCTTCAAAACCATCTAAAGAAACAAGTAGCTGGGACACAAAAAAATGAATAAAATTACCATCCCGTTATATAACGAAGAAAACTATTACACAATCTGAAATGTCTGGAACCTGATTAAGAGTGGCATCCCTTTCTTGTCCTCCAGAACCCTTTATTAACCCACGCTCCCTTCCAACAGCATCCAATTCATCAATGAAGACCACAGATGGAGCCTGCAGTGAGACCACCTTAAAATTAACATCCAGTAATAGACTAAATCCTCACTATAACAATGAGAATCAACAGAAAAGAAGCCAAGAGGTACTGCTTGAATGATCTCAGAAGCATCCAAAAGTGAGAATTAAGTTCTACGATCAACACAGGTATAGAAAGTTATTAGACTTACATTTTCTCTAGCTTCTTGGTATAATGCTCGGACACGAGATGCACCAACACCAACATATATTTCCACAAACTGAGAAGCAGAGATAGAGAAGAAATTGACTCCTGCTTCACCAGCTACAGCTTTTGCCAGTAAAGTTTTTCCGACCCCAGGAGGCCCACATAAAAGAATACCACCTAAACGAAAACAAAATTAAAGAAATGATCAAACAGCAGAATTTCATAGATCATATAACTTAACATCAAATACTAGGTGATATAAGGAAAAACAGAAGTTTTCACAACATTCAACCTGGAATCTTGACCCCTCTCCTGCGGTACATCTCTCCATGAGTAAAAAACTTAACGATTTCCTCAAGTTCAAGACGAATCTTCCCAAGTCCAGCAACATCTGTAAATTTGACATCCACACCTCTCTCAAGATACTCAGGTAACCTCTTATTTGATGCTCGTCTCACACGTGCACCTGACTTCATGAACTGCATCGCCATCTGTAAGTAAGGATTTTTCTCACCTGTACCTTCCTCAACCTCCTCATCCTCTTCCTCAATTCCCTCCATCTCCCTTTCCAACTCCCTCATTTTCTTCCTCTCATCTGCTTCCGCCTTCTCAATCTTCAACCTGTCTTCATAATCCTTCTTTTGCTTCCTATAGTTGAGAACCACCACACGGTAAAATATATAAAAGAATACCAATCCAAGAGCAGTAGCCACATTAGGATCCTGAGCCAATCTTGCCCACATATCCGCCATATCTCGATAATTTTTCCTCGCCTCACGCAGAGACTCCTCGTATTTCTTCTTCCTAACAGCCTTCCTTTTCTTCCTCTCCTGTTGTTTCTTCTGCGCCTTCATTGTCTTTTCCATCATCACTCTTTCCTCTTTCATCGTCTCAATCTCCTCCTTCCTCTGCCTCTTGAAATCCTCCCTCATTCTCTTCAACTCAGCAGCACGTTTAGACTCCTTCTTTGGCTTAACCCATGTTAACATATAAGCAGGAACTTTCCACAAAAATCCTAAATAAGGAGACGGCACAGGAGGTCTCTTAACCGGAGGAGTATAAGCATTAACACATTGTACATCAATCCCTAACTCATCCCATTGTTCCCAAAACCTCTTATTACCCTCTAAAGAAGGCAACACAGTCCTTAATACTCTAGAATCCTCCAAAACTACTAACACAGGCTCTGCCTTTTGCCGCAAACTTAAATTAGGAGGCTTTATCACATGCTTAAGCTTACCTTCAGCTTTTAAGCTCAAAATGTCAGTATAAGGTATACGATTCGAAACTACAGGTAAATCTTTGGACCAAGCTTTAAGCTGTTCAAGTGTCAAAGCCTCCTGAGGTTTCTTCTGAGTTCTCTTTCTCTCCGTTACCTTCGCAGCCGCGAACGACGGTTTGGCTAGAGAAGCGGAGATTATAGTGAGTGTGATTGGTATTGCGAGAAGATTGACTTGGTTTGTCTTGGCTTTGTCGTTATCATCACCATCTTCATGGACAACGTTCGTAGCTGAATTGTTTTGGCATGAGATTGAAGGGTAATTTCTGGGTAGTCTCTGACGATTTTCCGGTGAAAGGAATTGAGAAGGTGACGAAGAATGCAGAGGGAAACGACAAGCCATGATGTGATTCAATTGAAGTAGAGTGAATTTAACTTACATGAAGAAGTGAATTGCAATAAACCAAGCTAGTCGAGATAGAGTGATCGCCATTAAAACGTAGCAATGAGCTTCATCATTTCCCAGGCTAAAGGGATAGAAGAAACAGAACACAGAACAATCGTAATATAAAAAGGCTTCTTAAAGCCCAATAACAAAAACTTAGGCCATTTAACTCTAAAAAAGGCATTAAGAAGCCCAGACGCTAAAAACGAATCGAGACGCGGAAACCGGTCTGTCAGTGTCACTCATGTATGTGTTTGTCGCGGGTGATTTTGAATATTTTTTTTGTCGTGTATATGGAACATGGTCAACAAAATTCAAAACATTGAAATTCGGTAATATCGATTGAAACAATCAAATTCCAAAAAGCAACCCCATAACGTAAATGATTATTGTAATGATGAAAAACTTAATTAACGACGAGAAGTACAAGAGGGTAAAACAGTAATTAAATTTTTAGCGGTGGCGTGAGAGATGGAGAACGTCGAGAAGTGAAGAAGCGGCGAGGAGGAGAAACGCGAATAAGGCGAAGACGATGGAGCCAGCGAGATGGTCACAGAAGAAACCAAGAGATTTGCAGAAATTAGGAAGAGGCATGTGTCTGATTCCTGTTCTGTTCATATTCGTCACTCCTAAAGCTGCAGATCCTCCACTCACCATTGCGTATCCTATTATCTGATCTGCAACGAAGCAAAACCATGCTTGTGTTCTTGTCGGAATCACCGGAGATTTTCTCATTAGTCTTGTTCCACTTATAATCAGTTGAATCAACGAGTAAAGAACCGTTGCCGATGAAACCACAACTAGATATCTGTAAAAGAACCGTCAGTTTCAAAAGCAACGTGGAATACATATCACTGGTGATGTCAAATTTATGAAATATGCTTACATAAGAGAATCTGAGAGAGACCAAACGGCGTGGAGCTGAAACTCGAAGCCATAGAGAGTGGTCATGCTAGTCTCGCGTGCTGTTACCATTAACGTAACAGCCACCGTTGATACGGCCATGCACATGGCTCTTAGCACAAACATGGCCACGTCATTGCGTTTCCCGCCGCCGTGACGGTTATCTTCGCCGTAAGTGATGGCTGTGTTGACCACGTCGCGGATATCAAGCTTCGCTTCTGCACTCGCAACGGTCGGGTTTTGTTTCTGCTCTGCTGCTTTCGCCATTGTGAGTTACTGAGTTTTGTAATGTAATTTACATGCGAGAGGGGATATATAAACACAACAGGCTAGATACGTGGCTAGTTCCTAATGGAGTTTCTAAAACACTGCCCGTGAGGCTTCCATGGAATCAGTGTCTTTCTTTCAATCATTCACGAGGCATGACTAGTCTGCTCAAATACAAACAACAATGAAACGGCTAAAAGAGGAGATTTTAATAATCAGATTTATACCAAATTTTTAGCCGTCGTCAATACAAAAGACAATTTGAAACACCTCTTACAATTTTTAATTTTGACCACGCTCTAAGATTTACTTAGCCACTCTGCTCTCAAAAACTTCAAACTATGTGTAAAGAAGAATCATTCGGGAAATGCCATTGAAGTAGCTTTTAAACACCGAACATCAAGTCAAAGAACTTTGAGACCATTGACTTTGACGGAGAGGCCATAGCGCCACCACTTGGTTGAGGAGAGAAAGCGCTGCCGTTTTGCAAGTACTGAGGACGAGACAGGGGTCGAGCAGTGTTTCTAGTGGATGATGGTGGAGGTAAAGGCATGAATCCTTGGTTGTTGAGTCTCTCGTTTAACGCTTGCTTCTGTATTGGGTCTACTGGCTTCACTCCTACTATTACAACTCCGTTTATCATCATCCCTGCTTTGTTCAGCGCCTTATGTGCATCAGACCGGTTCTGTATCAAATACACAGACCATTGTCAGTTCGTTGTTTCCTTTATATAAAAGATTTGATTAGACTATCATGTATGATGACTCGTCTAGAAGAACTATGAATGCTTATCAACATGCATCAAACAGGTTTGAAGGGAAGAACAGTAACCTGGTAGAGGATGTGCATCCAGTTGGCATTTCTTGGACCAGGAACATGTTTCAAGACCATACCACATTTTTCAAACTCCCGTAGTACTAAATTTGTATCACCTGGAGAAAATCTGAAGGCAGTTATTATGATCAGTTCTTAAGATTGAAAAGATGGGAGATAAACACAAGATAAGGCACTTAATAACACTACCAGTTATTATCCATGTAAAGAGTCAGAATTCACAATGATCAAAACATAAAATCACAATCAAAGGCTGATATTTGAGCATCATGATGGTAAAGAACAGCATTTATTATGAACAGTTCTCTAAGATTGAAACATGGGAGACAGACACAAGTTAAGGCACTTAATAACACTACCCAGTACCAATATAACTGTTATCATCCATGTACCTAGAATTTCAGAGACACGAGAATGTTGACAAATCAAGAACATTTGCAACAGTAAAGTGAGAAAAACGAGAGCAATAAAGCTTAAATGGCCTTACCCATAGACAGTGACCCACTCTTCCTCATCAAGGTTTCCTGTAGGTATAATCTGCCTCTGAACCTCTGGCCTAGCAACTTCTCTTGGCGGCGGAAGAGTGACCAATGCACCTGGCTGAACCACCCCTTCTACAGGAGATCCCTTCCCTTTATCATCCTGCTCGGTACTACTACCTGCCTTTGACTGCGACCACCAACTCGGACTCCCTGAAACTTGCTGACTCTGTTGTGCATTCAGTAGAGAAAAAGAAGGGCTTGCTTCCAACTTTCCTTTACCAGGAGTTACAATATTCTTTCCAGAACTCTGGAATGGTGTTCTTCTGTCAGACTTAGCATCTGGAGACGCAGAGTAGTCTGCAATACCAGACTCAGGAGAGAAATCGGACCGGTCATCCAAAGTATACATTGGAGGTGGTGGAAGATCAGATCCTCCGAAATTCTCACGCCATAGTGCAGATACCGCAGCTGCCTGTCCCGGACTCGAGAATTTCCCTCTACGTGCTGAAACAGGAGAAGCTAAATCTTGAAATAGCAGAGATTGCCTCCCTGATTTAGGAGTCCTGTGTGCTGCAGCACTCATTTTCTACTCAATAGAGTTTTATTTATCTCCCTGCAAAGACAAAAAATCATATAGCTTTGAGCAAAATTACATAAGAAAGCTAAAAAAACAAAAACAAATCAATTTTGCGACTTTAATTCACTTGGGCAAGATCAATATTGAATCTTGCGATTGAAATCACTAATCTAAGCTTAGCTACGGGTTTCTAGAGGATTAATCGAAAGAAAATTGAGGAAAAAGTTCAACAAAATCGCAAGTTACTGGGTTTTAAACGAGAAGGTAGTAAGATTGACGCCAATCATCGAAGACAGTACACAAATAGGAGTAATCACACTATCTAATGGATCGATGGAGAGGGAGAGAGAGAGAGCAAACCTTGAGGATGAAAATGGAGGTGTTTGAATTTCAGCTTTAGGAATCCCGGAGAAGCTCAGGTAGAGAGCTCAAGGGCGCGGAGGGAAGGTAAGTGAAACCCTAGAAACCAAGATTCTGAAAACGCAAAATTCAAGCGCCTTACGAAAAATGACGAAAGTAGCCTTGCATTTGTACAATGGGTTTGAATTGGGCCTATTTGGAAAGTTGTTGGCCCAGAAGGTTTCTTCAACATATAAAGGAATAACCATCAAAATTCTCAATCCAACATGGTGTAAAATTAAATGGTTGTAACTTGTAAGCTAATTTGTGTTATTATTTTTTTGGTCAACAATACATAAATATCTAGCATATACTTACCAATTAGTATCCTTAAAATGTGAGAATTCTATTAGCATTAATGCAATATCTCTCATCTTATCCTTAACTTAATTTAAAGAGATTTTGAGTATGTTTTCACAAATACTTTTCTAAAATAAGAAGAAATACTCAAGTTAGAATACGTCATCGTTTTAATACAAAAGATCGTTTTGAAAGGTTTAAGAGAAAATTGCCGCGTTTTTTTATCTAACGGTTATACAAAAAGTCGTTTAGGGTGTGAAAAAATTATCGCGTTTGTTATTTAACGGTCACATAAAAGATCGTTATGGGAATATTGAAAAAATTGTCGCGTTTGTTACCCAACGATTTTACAACAAGCAATTGCGTTTAAGATACATTATAGATGAATTTCCATAGTTATAAATTCAATGTTTAAGCTATATAATTTCAGTTGCATATCTAAATTTGGGGCACTCTAATCTTACTTCATTTGTGTTCTTTGTCTGAAACTTGATTTCTATTCCAGAACGCGATTTTTTCTTAAAACGCCAAACGCGGTCCTTGTCTTGTTGTCTCGTCCACCAAAAAAATCTGGGGCACTAGTGTCACAAAAATCACACGCTCGTCGCGTGAGAAAGTTAGGCTTTTGAAATACTTTAGCGGCGCGCGATTACTTAGGCGACATTACACACACAGCCTCCGAGGAACAACAACAACATCGATTGTCTCGTCAATTTGGTCATCATCATCATCAGATGATGGAGAATCTACTGGCGAATTGTGTCCAGAAAAACCTTAACCATTTTATGTTCACCAATGCTATCTTCCTTTGCGAACTTCTTCTCGCCCAATTTCCATCTGAGGTATCTCGATTTCGATTCTTCTATATTCAACTCCATTTCGATTTTCAAATCTTAGCTTCGTCTCTTTCGATCACATCATTTTTAAGATGTGGAGTGACTTTTTTCGTTTTCTCAGTTTTTGTTGCTCTTGTGGTCTGATCCGATCTTCTAGTCGTAGCTGTCTTTTGTTGTGTGACTTTTTGAGTTGTTTGCGAATAGACAATTCTCGATTTATGCGGAGTTCAATTCTGGGCTTTGTTTTTAAGGATCAAACTCTATTTCGATTTTGTCGGAATCTAGAGGATGCAATTCAATTTGACTGAAATGTTTATGATTTTGAGTTGATTTTGTGATTTTATTCCAAACCTGGAATTTCTAGGTTGAGATTTCTGTTTGATGTATGCCAATGTCAATTCAGATTGATACCGTTACTCGAATTTCACATCCCTTGATATATTTTTTTGGTTATGTGAATCTGGTGGTGATCAACTACTTCATTATGCAGGTGAACCTGCAATTGTTAGCCAGGTGTTACTTGAGTAACAGTCAAGCTTATAGTGCATATTATATCCTTAAAGGTACTCTACATTCTTCGGTACTGGTGCTATATGTGAACATTTCATATATTGTTTTATTTGTGTTTGGAAAAACTAAACTTGTTTTACATTGTGAAATGAAGGTTCAAAAACGCCTCAGTCTCGGTATTTATTTGCATTCTCATGCTTTAAGTTGGATCTTCTTGGAGAGGCTGAAGCTGCATTGTTGCCCTGTGAAGATTATGCTGAAGAAGTATATGGCATTGCTTTTTTACTTCTTTTATAAAAATTCTCCATATCCATGGGCATTGTACACATCTTTTGCAAGCTAGTCTTTTGGGAGTGAAAATTGGCAAGTGCTGACTAGTGACTACTGTATTTTTGACATGCAGGTTCCTGGTGGTGCAGCTGGGCATTATCTTCTTGGTCTTATATATAGGTGACTGCTAATTTACTTTTCAAGTTCTGTATGAGATATTGGTGTCTCTCGCATGCTTTAATGTTTAGTACTTCTCTGTGTTGGTATACTGATGCTGTAACAAGCTTAGTAGTTTGCTGCATATGTTCCATTATCTAAGTTTGATGTGTGTTACTCTCTGTTACATGATTGCAGATATTCTGGGAGGAAGAACTGTTCAATACAACAGTTTAGGATGGCATTGTCATTTGATCCATTGTGTTGGGAAGCATATGGAGAACTTTGTAGTTTAGGTAAGTGAAACCTCTGTATGAATTATGTATTTATCAGTTTATGTTTCCGTTATTCCAGCTGGATATCTAGAGCAACAAATTCAATTCTCTGCAATGGCGTTCTGTGATTACCTTTTCAGGTGCCGCTGAAGAAGCCTCAACAGTTTTCGGGAATGTTGCTTCCCAGCGTCTTCAGAAAACTTGTGTAGAACAAAGAATAAGCTTCTCAGAAGGAGCAACCATAGACCAGATTACAGATTCTGATAAGGCCTTAAAAGATACAGGTTTATCGCAAACAGAACACATTCCAGGAGAGAACCAACAAGATCTGAAAATTATGCAGCAGCCTGGAGATATTCCACCAAATACTGACAGGCAACTTAGTACAAACGGATGGGACTTGAACACACCTTCTCCAGTGCTTTTACAGGTGATATAATTAAGTCGAGCTAGTATGAGAACATATTAGTTACTAGCTTGAAATCCTCAGTTATTCAATGTCTACTATCTTCTTCAAGAGCTATATTTCTTTCATAAGGTAATGAGAAGTTTGTAAGCTGTTTTCCCTATCTTTAAGTATCTTTATCGTTCAGGTAATGGATGCTCTACCGCCTCTGCTTCTTAAGAATATGCGTCGTCCAGCAGTGGAAGGATCTTTGATGTCTGTACATGGAGTGCGTGTGCGTCGAAGAAACTTTTTTAGTGAAGAATTGTCAGCAGAGGTTATATATCTACAATGGGCTTTGAGTGATTTCTTCCTTGTTTTCTTTGCATAAGAGTTTTCTTATTAATGCATAGGCGAAGAATGATCATCTATCTAGCACTGCAGATATTTTAAGTTTTTAACATAGAGCTTCCCCCACCTTGTTTCTATCTTCTAGCTCTATGGCTGGACCATCTAAAGCTACTTGATTTATTGGTCTTCTTTTACTTTCCTTATCTTGAAGGCTCAAGAAGAATCTGGGCGCCGCCGTAGTGCTAGAATAGCAGCAAGGAAAAAGAATCCTATGTCGCAGTCATTTGGAAAAGATTCCCATTGGTTACATCTTTCACCTTCCGAGTCAAACTATGCACCTTCTCTTTCCTCGATGATTGGAAAATGCAGAATCCAAAGCAGCAAAGAAGGTGATGTTTTACTATCATATTTTTCTTTTCTGTCTCCCAAACCGGACTATAGAGCCTCAATTGGTTGTAATTTTTGAAATGGAAAAAGTTAGATCTCTAGTTAAAATTCATGATGTAATAATATAGGTGGCTTAAGTAATTTACATGACAATAAGACTTGAACATATATGTGCAGTGATTCCTGATACCGTTACTCTAAATGATCCAGCAACGACGTCAGGCCAGTCTGTAAGTGACATTGGAAGCTCTGTTGATGATGAGGAAAAGTCAAATCCTAGTGAATCTTCCCCGGATCGTTTCAGCCTTATTTCTGGAATTTCAGAAGTGCTAAGCCTTCTGAAAATTCTTGGAGATGGCCACAGGCATTTACATATGTACAAGTGTCAGGTACTTTACTAAGACAATGTGTGTATTGGGTTCATATTCTTCAACTTGAATTCTCTGCTTAAAAGTTAAAGTATCGATGTCGAAGCCTAAAATGACAAAAATGGATACTACTGCAGGAAGCTTTGTTGGCATATCAAAAGCTATCTCAGAAACAATACAATACACACTGGGTTCTCATGCAGGTGATAATATGAATGGCTTTTTCTTTGCTCCTTTTTCATTGGAATGATCTTATTTGGTCATTGACGTCATTTTCTAATTCCATTTTGTTGGTTTTTGACACTGAAACTAAAAACCATGGATACATTTTGAAATAGGTTGGAAAAGCATATTTTGAGCTACAAGACTACTTCAACGCTGACTCTTCCTTTACTCTTGCTCATCAAAAGTATCCTTATGCTTTGGAAGGAATGGATACATACTCCACTGTTCTTTATGTGAGCTGTTGTCACTATTTGCAAATTTTCCTATTATTCATTATGAACAGTCCCGAACTAATCTTGAACATGATGTTGACTCTGAACATTATCCTGTTGTGATATCAGCATAGAGAACTTGATTTTTGATTGACCTGCAAGGATTTCTATGTAATTGTTTTTTACTTTTAGTAATTTCGTATTTTTGTTTTTGAAGCACCTGAAAGAAGAGATGAGGTTGGGCTATCTGGCTCAGGAACTGATTTCAGTTGATCGCCTGTCTCCAGAATCCTGGTATCATTCTTAGAATCTTCATTACCAATATGCTCTTCCGCTTTCGTTTCGCAAAACTTACATGATCAACCCACATATGTCTACGTCGAGACTCTAACACCACAAGCTTTAACCACATACCGTCAATGGAAACCAGCTTTTTGCACTAGCATATCAAAATCTGAAACTGCAGACTTTTCTCTTTGCTTGTATTTTTTTCTGTAATGACTGTGGTCGCAATATGAATTGCAGGTGTGCAGTTGGGAACTGTTACAGTTTGCGTAAGGATCATGATACTGCTCTCAAAATGTTTCAGAGAGCTATCCAACTGAATGAAAGATTCACATATGCACATACCCTTTGTGGCCACGAGTACAATTCTTTTCGATGCATCTTTTGCGCATAATCGGCATATGCATGTACGTTAATAACATACCGGTCTCACCTTGGCTGCACAGGTTTGCCGCATTGGAAGAATTCGAGGATGCAGAGAGATGCTACCGGAAGGCTCTGGGCATAGATACGAGACACTATAATGCATGGTACGGTCTTGGAATGACCTATCTTCGTCAGGAGAAATTCGAGTTTGCGCAGCATCAATTTCAACTGGCTCTCCAAATAAATCCAAGATCTTCAGTCATCATGTGTTACTATGGAATTGCTTTGCATGAGTCAAAGGTATCTGAAATACGCTCTTCACATCAACAATCTGTTAAGTTTAGAATATCGATACCTTTATTCCTTAACCAAACCAGTACACACTAACACATCCCTAATATCATATATTACTCTTTATGACTTTGTGATGTTCTTATTTGGCTGTGAAATTTAGCTTTCCAGAAAGTTATAGTCCAGAGATAATTTTTAAGGTTGAGATAATATTTTGCAGAGAAACGATGAGGCGTTGATGATGATGGAGAAGGCTGTACTCACTGATGCAAAGAATCCGCTCCCCAAGTACTACAAGGCTCACATATTAACCAGCCTAGGTGATTATCACAAAGCACAGAAAGTTTTAGAAGAGCTCAAAGAATGTGCTCCTCAAGAAAGCAGTGTCCATGCATCGCTTGGCAAAATATACAATCAGCTAAAGCAATACGACAAAGCCGTGTTACATTTCGGCATTGCTTTGGATTTAAGCCCTTCTCCATCTGATGCTGTCAAGATAAAGGTTAATTACTCCTTTCCTGTTTTTGCTTCACAAGCATCAATCATGGTCACATTTTGCATTTAGGAGTTGAAATTAGTTAATATGAGATCGAATAATGGATAATTAATCAAAACGTTATATTTCTCATAATCTCATGATAAATCCTTAAAAACTTACTTAATAGAATTTTATTCACTGTCTGTGCCTACAGGCTTACATGGAGAGGTTGATACTACCAGACGAGCTGGTGACGGAGGAAAATTTGTAGATTTATTGTGCAGGTAATACACCAGATTATGTTTCTCATATAACCCAAAGTCATCTGTAATTTTTCTCATCTTTAGATCAGTCTTGTGGACTAACCCTAAAACAAAACTGATTATATAAACTTAGAGGGTAATATTACAGAAAATTGTATAGAGTTGGGTTGAATTTTCATTTCTTTTCCAAGTTGGAACTTTTGTTCCTTTCTCTTTGCATAAAATTTGTGGCACTCATTGCACCAATGGTAACTATCTGGTGAAAGATTTAAACTTTTAAGGCAAACTAAAAAGCAAAGTTTAAAGAAAAAAGGTTTAGCCACAGTGGCAATAATATAGTGTTTTGATTCATTCCTTTTCGAAAAAAGAAAAACTTTTGAAATAAAAAGATATAGTTGTAAAGCGTATATACCAATACCATCATACTAGAAGGCCAAGTCATCTTACAAAACCTCCACTAGTTAAATTTTTGTATGTATGTCATCTAGAAAAGCAAGACCTAATATCCATATATAGATGGCTATAATACATAGTGCAATCTAAAGTACAACTAAAGTTGATAATACAATTCAAATTTTCTTTTTCTTTTCCATTTTTTGGGTTATTGAAATCCTAAAGCTATTTCACAACATATTAATATGTTTGTGTAATGTTCCACGTTTAAGTACTTCTTTTCGTAGAAAAGTTTTTCTCTTTCTCTCCTCTTTATAAATCCCACACACATTGATCCTTAGTCCATAAGCAAATATCAAAGCCAAGAAAAACAAAACAAAACAAGAGTCTCATTATCTCTCTAATTCTAAAGATGGAGAAGAATATATCAATAAGCAAGAAGCTAGGGAACATTGTACGTTTTGTCTTGTACATGTTACACAAAGGCATTTCTAAGCAAAAGCTCCTAGCCGACTTTAATGCCACTCTCAAACGCGGCAAGAATCTCATGTTCCACAACCGCCGCCGTGTCCCAGGCTCGGCTGTTGCGTCCCATCCACAGAACGAGTACGAGTTTAGCTGCAGCGACACTCCTAACTACACGTTCCCCTTCAACATGGCTGCCTTCAAGAAGAAGAGCCACCACAACAGCCTCTTCTCCTGTGGTCAAGCGCCACCGACCCTTGATGACGACACTTCCGTCTCCAGAGCCGTTCTAGAGCTGCTCAACAGCGGTGGAGATCATGATCAGGGAAGTAACACGCCGGCTTTTTCCATTGAGGCCTTGACGGCGTTATCTCCCTACCTGCCGGGATTTGGACGGAGTACTTCGTCCGTGAGGCCTTTACGGGTAACGGACTCACCATTCCCGTTAAGAGAAGAGGGTGACGTGGCTAACGGACATGTGGACAAGGCAGCGGATGAGTTTATAAAGAAGTTTTACAAGAACTTGTATCAGCAAAAGAAGATGATTGAGTCCTCACCTAATTAAATCTCCTTTTTTGGCCTTTCCCCTTAGTTTCTCTCAATCTCTCTTCCTAAATATTTCCTCTATTTTTGGCTGATTTAGTTCCGAAGTTGTAATAATATTCTTGGTTGGAGGAGGCCGGTGGGGATTATTTCCTCATTTCTTGATAAAATTATATTATCATGAATAAAATATTATTCAGGTGGCTATTTTCTACACTAATTTGGAAAATGTAATGTATTTTTGAAACACTATAGTTGATGAGTTGGAAAGTATTGTACTTCATCGTGAACAAAATTAGTTGACATGATTTAGTCGAAATACATTTTAGACTTAAACGCATCATCATCGAGTTATCGTAACGTGATTTATGAAACAAAAAGGAGCATGTATGCAACTTTCTTGATGACACCTCTACCTACAAAACCGTATTACTTACCTACAAAACCGTGATGTAACACGACAATGTTGTTTTCTAGCTTTCTGAGGTTGAACTAAACACTCCCTTAGTGCCTTTACGGGTTACGGACTCACCGTTTCCGTTATGGGAAGATGGTGACATGGCTAATGGAGACGTGGACAAAAATATCATTTTCGTAATCGAACGCTCCTTTGTTGAAACATGATTTTGGACAAAGTAGATTTTCCCGCAAAATAATGGAATCATGAGATTTTCTCAAAATAATTAAATGTTAAAATCGTCATTTTGTGTTAAAATTTAGTGGAAATGTGATTTTAATCAAAGTTTTGAAAAGCAAGATTACACTCATAGATTTTAGTCATTTTACAATTGCATAATAATGATTTCTACTTCTAACCCACACAAACCGAATTTGATGCACAAAAATGTTGAGCATGAGGACGTGGATTGGAAACCCAACACACATAAAGAGGAACATGCATGTACATGTCAAAGACCTCCAAATGATTGTGTCCCATCTTAAAAATTTCGGGTATGAAGTATTATATTTTGTGCTTGTAAGCCCTGATTTGGCTGGTTTATTCTACGACCAAATATGTATTTACCTAACTTTATAATCTCTAGTGATTGTTAAAAATCGTTATTTACTTACTTATTTAAATGTCACATAGAGAGAAAAGAGATTTGCATACTTGTAATAATATAATCGTGCTTGTATAAGAAAAAAAAAACTTTATGAGACAAGAAAAAAAAACTCGGGTGTACGTACGTCGTAAGTAAAAGGGCCAATGCAAGCAAGCTGTTTGGCTCTTTCCTTAAAGCAAAATAAAAGAAAAAGTTATCTTTTTCTCCTTTTATTTCAACTTTTTTCTTTAATTTTCTTTTCCATTTTTTATGCTTAATTTTTCAACTCCGAGATATGAAACTCTCTACTTTGTGTTTAGTTTGAACTCTTTTAGTCATAAAACAACAAACTCTGCCGCAATCAACAAAAAGCGAAGGAGTCAAATAAAAACTTCTTTTTACGAGTGAAAGTGACTATTTTACTTCAATCTCTTTTGATTTTCAAAACTAAGAAAAAAAAGAATGGAAATCAAAGTTGTGCATGTTCTTCCCTTAGTCGATATGTAAAAGTGATTTGATAGACATTATTGTATGTAAAAGTAATACAACTCTGAAAAATTTTAAGAAAAATTGCTAGTATCAGCTAATCCAACAATTAGTTATATGTTTTGGAGAATGTGTAACATGACCGATTATAAAGCTAACATCACTTTATTTATTGAATTTATAAGTAATGCAATTATTTAAATAGGTCTTCTCGAAGAACATCTAGATGGTATACGCTTTTGTGAGGTGAGCTCCCTTTTATGTTTGATTTAATAGAAGAAATGTAATGTGTAATGACTTGCTTCAAATGATTTGTATGTTCCTATTGGATAAGGGCATCTTGATTTTATTTTTATTTTTTGTATCTATAATGTGCAGTAAACTTTTTACTTTTCATTTTAGTATGATAGCTGGAGTTTGGTTGTTTCAAAGATAGGCAAGTATTGTGTTTAACAACTAAAAATAAAACAACACATATTTTTCAATAGAATTATTTACAAATTATAAATCTAAACACAGGGAAAATGTTAGATACAAAAACAAAAAAAGTATCAAAGACAAGCAGTGTATCAGACATATATAATATCATATTTTCAATTCATTAGAAATACAACTTGCCATATCGCAAATTAGTCCATAATCACCAAGGTAGGGAACGATTGTCTATCGATAAGTTATGATTGAAAGAAAAGGATTTCATGAAGAAAAAAAAACTTAATTTTTCTTCCAGAATCGTGACTTAGAATTTTTGTTAACACCGACGAATTTAGATAACAAAAGCTACTCCCTCATTGACTAAGCCAAGAAAGTTGAGTAGTTGACTAACAATGGGACTAATATTTTAGCAAAATCAATACAATTTTGGTAATTATTTTGGTTCATGAAAATGTTCAATTTTTTTGGTCTGAATTGTGGAATTCACGATTTATTTAGCCTTTTTGCGGTATATATAAAATTAAGATATTTTTATGTAACACTTTGTTTTATAAAGGATAAGCTTGTATAGTTTATATATAACGGCTAGTCATGCTCAAAGCCTTTATCATCTGTGGGCTTCACAATCTTATTTCTTCGACCCATTTGCTTCAAGCCTCAAACCAAAACTTGGCTGAGTTCTTCGAAAGCTCATTATTTCTTATATAGTAATTCTTTTACATAGTGTTGGAAAATGAAGTAAAAGAATATCGAAACTTGAACGCTTAGATGACGAATCTGTGACATTATGATTTCAAGTATCGACGTGTTTTATCAAAGTGAAAAGTTGTTAATGTTGGTGTTGGGTCCGTGAAAGCTCGAAGCCATGGAGATTAATTTCAAACACTTTTGACCTTTGAGCCTTGCAAGTTTGGTTTATTTGTTCAACGCCAGACACGTTTGCACAGATATGAGTTGGTGAGTGCAAATCCCATCATACCAACTAATATAAAGTTATACCATCAATGATATTCTATCGTGAAAAAATATGTAAAGTCTAATATCATTAAGTATCATTTATTAAAAGAATGAATTGAAGGGAAAAAAAAAAAAAAAGATAGGCAATCCACTAGTGTTCATAATGAAAGATGATGGTCGATGTAATATGTATACTAATATTATATCTCTAGCTTTGATCCTCAATAGTCAATATCTATAGTGTTTATAGTGTTTTAACAGCTTTTGTATAATGTTAACTGTGCAAAATACATGACATAAAATAAATGATTTTTTTTGGCTTTTATGTTATAAGTACTATTAGTTGGTTATCTGTTTTAAAGGTTTTTCCTTGAATTAGAGGATCAGATTTACATGCCCATAACAGAACCAAGCTGGTCACCAAATCCATCTTATGTAGTGGCATAACAGAACCAATCTTGGTCACCGAATACAGTAGTTTCACCTTTCTCTTTCTCCAAATATAATAAAAAACTTTTTTATTTTGTGCAAAATAAACTTTAGTGAGATATATTGAGCAAATATGTATATATATATAAAGATTTCTTGAGACGATATCTCTTTGCCTCTTTGGGTCATTGTTAATTCCATGTATCGATTTTTAGGGTTGAAGAGACTTGTTTGTAACTTTGACCAATTGTCTACTCTTTTTAGACCACAATGTTAGTAAGTATGTAGGTAGGACTTGTTTCGAATGTGATGATTTATTTAGGCCCAGACAAATTATTTACTAGACCCATTGTTGTTCTATTATTTACTGTTTGAAAGAAGTTGTTTTTGTCGTTGATTGTTTACTAGTATTTCAAAGAAAAGGGTATGCATAGTTTAAACTTCAAGGAAATCCCTTATATATAGTAAAATTAAAAGAAATTCCACAATTAGATTTCGTAATACAATTTTCTATAACAAAACCTAGTTAATTAGTCCACATGTCCTAGCTCTTACCCACTCAGCCCGCATATTCCTCACGCTTTCTTTTTATTTTCCGAAATTTTTTAAACGGCTACCAAATCAAAATGCATAAATAAACAAACCCTTCTCTTCTTTACCAATTCCCAAATCCACCAAAAAAAAAAAAATGGAGACGTTATCGAGAAGCCTAAGTAAGAGCTTAGGAGAGTTGTTAGCGAGTAATAGTAATAACCATTTCTCAAGGAGAAGCGGTTCAACGATAGATGATCACGATGAGGAAGCTCTTAAATGGGCTGCTCTCGAGAAACTTCCAACCTTTGCTCGTCTTCGTACCACTATCATTCATCCTCACGAAGATCTCGTCGACGTTACCAAGCTCGGTGTTGATGATCGCCAGAAGTTCATCGATTCTATCTTCAAAGTCACCGAGGAAGATAACGAGAAGTTCTTGAAAAAGTTTAGGAATCGAATCGACAGGTTTTTTATCCTAGTTTTCTAGTACTACTTTTTTTTTTCTTCTTGGGACAGAATATATTCTGATATAAATTTCTTGTTTTTGGAATTTTCTTTTTTTTTTTTTTTATGTGATGTTTGTAACATTTATGGCAGGGTGCGGATAAAGCTACCGACAGTGGAAGTGAGATTCGAGAAAGTAACGATAGAGGCGAATTGTCACATAGGAAAAAGAGCTCTTCCCACATTACCCAACGCTGCTTTAAACATTGCAGAGAGAGGTCTTCGTTTGCTTGGTTTTAACTTTACAAAAACCACTAAAGTCACTATTCTTAGAGACGTCTCCGGGATTATCAAACCTTCAAGGTTATTACTTAGAAACTTAAAATGTGTTTTTTTTTTTACATCATTTCGATGTTGATTATAATGTATGGTTTTGGTGGCAGAATGACACTTTTATTAGGTCCACCATCATCAGGGAAAACAACTCTTTTATTAGCGTTAGCTGGAAAACTAGACCAAAGCTTAAAGGTTAAATAATACACATTATGATTATTGATTACACATTCTAGAAAAAAAGAGACTTAAATTATTAATGAAAATGGACAGGTGACAGGGAGAGTAACATACAATGGGCATGGATTGGAAGAGTTTGTGCCACAGAAAACATCAGCATACATAAGCCAAAACGATGTTCATGTTGGAGTCATGACTGTCCAAGAAACTCTTGATTTTTCTGCTAGATGTCAAGGAGTTGGCACTAGATATGGTCATTATTATTAATTTTTCTTCTGTGAGTTATAATTGAATTTTTCAGATTAAGACAAGTTTAGTTGTGTGTTATAGATTTGTTAAGTGAGTTGGTGAGAAGAGAGAAGGACGCAGGGATCTTGCCGGAACCGGAAGTGGATCTCTTCATGAAGTCCATTGCAGCTGGAAATGTCAAGAGCAGTCTCATCACAGACTATACTCTCAGAGTAATGATTTCACTTTAACCTATAGTGCGATTTTGTCGAAAACATAAGATAGATGCATACATTGATAACCAAAAATAAAATTATTCAGAGATAATTAGTCTTTTCATCTACAAAATCTACTCACGCAATTGGTGGACCCTACATTTACCTACTCCCAACTTTTCACCTAATAGTCATATTCTTTCCAATTCTCACTGAACAACCCCAATAGTTCCGAAATTAAACACTTTAGTCAATTTAGTTTGGCAATTTGGGGTGATTATTGGATTATTTTTTCTTCAGATATTAGGGCTTGACATATGCAAAGATACGGTGGTCGGAGATGAGATGATTCGAGGAATCTCGGGAGGTCAAAAGAAAAGAGTCACAACAGGTTTAACTTTCTCTGTTCATCAACCACTCCTAATCATGCTAACTCCGTGAGCCGCAAGTCACACGATGACAACTTTTTTTTTCTTAAAACAAAAATAGGAGAGATGATAGTAGGACCAACAAAGACATTGTTCATGGATGAGATATCGACAGGTCTAGACAGTTCAACAACGTACCAAATAGTGAAATGCCTTCAAGAGATTGTTCGGTTCACGGACGCAACGGTTCTCATGTCCTTATTACAACCAGCTCCTGAAACGTTCGAACTTTTCGATGACATCATTCTATTGTCTGAAGGACAGATCGTGTACCAAGGTCCACGTGATCATGTTCTTACCTTCTTTGAAACTTGCGGTTTCAAGTGTCCCGACCGCAAAGGCACCGCAGATTTCTTGCAAGAGGTCTATATCTAATCTTGTTTTGTTCAAACTTACAGAATTTTTATCACTTAACCAAGAATTGATAGTTTAGTATGCATCAAATAATATGGACCCAAATAACATGGTGATCAATTATTCGTAAAAGTTACTAATAACAAGATAAGTTGGTTTGCTATATGTTTGTTTGGCATGTGTTTCTTACAAATAACATTATTTTACATTTTGACTGGATATGTTATTTTACAATTTCAAATTTTCAGCTTTGCAGATTATTAATTCTATATGGGTTTTCCAAAATGATCCACATTCCAATAATTATTATGATAGAAGAAAATTAATCTGATCCACTTGCCTTGGTAAACAGGTAACTTCAAGGAAAGACCAAGAACAGTATTGGGCAGACTCAAAAAAACCATACAGTTACATTTCTGTCTCTGAATTCTCCAAACGATTCAGAACCTTCCATGTCGGAGCCAATCTTGAAAAAGATCTATCAGTCCCTTACGACAGATTCAAATCACACCCAGCTTCTCTCGTCTTCAAGAAACACTCTGTTCCGAAATCTCAACTCTTCAAGGTCTGTTGGGACAGAGAATTGCTTCTCATGAAACGTAACGCTTTCTTCTACATTACCAAAACAGTTCAAATTATCATTATGGCTTTGATTGCGTCGACCGTGTACCTGAGAACGGAGATGGGAACAAAGAACGAGAGTGATGGAGCCGTCTACATCGGTGCGTTGATGTTCTCCATGATCGTTAACATGTTTAATGGATTTGCAGAGCTTGCTTTGATGATTCAGAGACTTCCCGTGTTCTACAAGCAACGAGACCTTTTGTTTCATCCTCCTTGGACCTTCAGTCTTCCAACATTTCTCTTGGGTATTCCTATCTCCATCTTCGAATCTGTTGTTTGGGTCACCATTACTTATTACATGATCGGATTTGCTCCAGAACTCAGCAGGTGAAGATGATTCTTGAACCCGCAACGTGTTAACATTGTCCATATAGATAATATTAACCACCTAGTAAAAGTAATGTTAGCTCAATTGGTTATTTTTGTTTGGCAGGTTCTTGAAGCATTTGTTGGTGATATTTCTGACACAGCAAATGGCTGGTGGTATATTTAGGTTCATCGCGGCAACTTGCAGATCGATGATTCTTGCTAATACGGGAGGAGCTCTAGTTATCCTCCTCCTCTTCTTGCTTGGAGGGTTCATTGTTCCTAGAGGTAATAGTACATCAATAACACTATCAAACTAATTTTTATAATATGAAAACTAATTTTGTGTTTTGATGATGTTATGGTTAACAGGTGAGATACCTAAATGGTGGAAATGGGCTTACTGGGTTTCACCAATGGCTTACACTTACGATGCTTTAACTGTCAATGAAATGCTTGCTCCTAGATGGATTAATCAACCGGTAAAATTTCTGCTACAGTTATTAACATGTCTCTTATATGACTTCCTTTTTTTTTTTTTTTTATCAAGCAATGCTCTTTTACTTTCCTTGCAGTCTTCTGATAACTCCACGAGCTTAGGGTTGGCTGTTCTTGAGATTTTCGATATTTTCACGGATCCAAACTGGTATTGGATCGGGGTAGGAGGCATTCTCGGGTTTACGGTTCTCTTTAACATCCTCGTTACCCTCGCTCTTACATTCCTAAACCGTAAGTACACTTATATTGATTGATTGTTTTTATCATGTTTTCTAATAGAATCATATATCTACAATAACTTGAGACCTAAATGTTATGATATAGAAGAACATGAACGTTGACATTTATTTTTGTTCCTTCTCAAACAAACAATATCACTTTTTGTTGATATGCCAGCACTTGAGAAACAGCAAGCCGTTGTTTCAAAAGAAAATACAGAGGAAAACAGAGCAGAGAACGGCTCAAAGAGTAAGAGCATTGACGTGAAAAGAGGAATGGTTCTACCTTTTACTCCTCTCACAATGTCCTTCGACAACGTAAACTACTACGTCGACATGCCTAAGGTAACACCAAATCCCAAATCCTTGTTGACATTAAAACCATAAAGATGTTAACCAAAAAAGAAAACAGGAAATGAAGGAACAAGGAGTTTCCAAGGATAAGCTTCAGCTACTAAAGGAAGTGACAGGGGTCTTTAGGCCAGGGGTATTAACAGCTTTGATGGGAGTTAGTGGAGCTGGTAAGACCACTTTAATGGATGTTTTAGCTGGTAGAAAAACCGGTGGTTACATCGAAGGAGACATCAGAATCTCTGGTTTCCCTAAAAGACAAGAAACCTTTGCAAGAATCTCTGGTTATTGTGAACAGAACGATATCCACTCACCGCAAGTTACTGTCAAAGAGTCTCTCATCTACTCTGCTTTCCTTCGTCTCCCAAAAGAAGTCACTAAATATGAGAAAATGGTAACACTTCTTCTTGTAACTTAACACCATTTATAATAGGATCTCAATCCATACACCAACTTTTGCAGAGATTTGTGGATGAAGTGATGGAGCTAGTAGAGCTAGAGAGTCTAAAAGACGCGGTGGTGGGGCTTCCAGGTATCACAGGGTTATCAACAGAGCAGAGGAAGAGACTTACAATTGCAGTGGAATTAGTGGCGAATCCATCTATAATCTTCATGGATGAGCCAACCTCTGGTCTTGACGCTAGGGCTGCAGCGATTGTGATGAGGACAGTGAGGAATACAGTTGACACAGGAAGAACTGTGGTCTGCACAATCCACCAACCTAGCATTGATATCTTTGAAGCTTTTGATGAACTTCTTCTTTTGAAGAGAGGAGGACAAGTGATTTATGCTGGTCCTTTAGGTCAAAACTCTCACAAGATTATCGAATATTTCCAGGTCAGATTCTACATTTAATTTGTCAAGGTCTCTATATTAAAATGTAAGAACTTTCATGATCAGTCCTCTTTTGAGAAACTGCAGGCGATTCATGGAGTTCCGAAGATTAAAGAGAAGTATAATCCGGCGACATGGATGCTAGAAGTGAGCTCAATGGCTGCAGAAGCTAAGCTTGAGATAGATTTTGCTGAGCATTATAAAACATCATCCTTATATCAGTAAGTTCAACCTAATATTCAAAGCTAAGATCATTCCAGATATTTTAACTCAATTAGAATTGTTCGTGGTGTAGACAAAACAAGAATCTTGTAAAGGAACTAAGCACACCACCACAAGGAGCAAGCGATCTCTACTTCTCAACGCGGTTCTCACAATCATTGTTAGGACAATTCAAATCTTGTTTGTGGAAGCAGTGGATAACTTACTGGAGAACTCCTGACTACAATCTAGCAAGATTTTTCTTTACATTGGCTGCAGCTGTCATGCTCGGATCAATTTTCTGGAAAGTTGGCACAAAAAGGTTTGTTTAATTACTTGAATCGAATACAGAGGCCTCAAATCTAGTATCAGAGTCCTTACTTATATCTAAACTCTATACAACTGTTTTCAAAAACAGGGAAAACGCTAATGATCTTACAAAGGTTATTGGAGCAATGTATGCTGCTGTTTTATTCGTGGGCGTAAACAACTCTTCATCTGTCCAACCGCTAATAGCCGTGGAAAGATCTGTATTCTATAGAGAAAGAGCTGCTGAAATGTACTCTGCTTTACCTTATGCCCTAGCACAGGTGAGATTAAACTAGAAACGTTTTAGTTACTTGACAAACAAGAAACCTTAATGGGTCGTAAAGCAGTCTTTAACTAAAACTTTCCCATGGTTTCAGGTGGTATGCGAAATACCGTATGTGCTGATCCAAACTACATATTATACACTAATTATATACGCCATGATGTGTTTCGAATGGACATTGGCCAAATTCTTTTGGTTTTACTTCGTATCATTTATGTCCTTCCTCTACTTCACATACTATGGGATGATGACAGTTGCCCTCACCCCAAATCAGCAAGTTGCAGCTGTTTTTGCCGGAGCTTTCTACGGACTTTTCAACCTCTTTTCTGGTTTTGTCATTCCTAGACCGGTTAGTGTTGGTTACTTTTCTGGCAAGAAAGCTGAAACCCTAAATGATTCTCTATTGATTCTATCATAAGCTGGTTTTACTTTCCTCTTGCAGAGAATTCCGAAATGGTGGATATGGTATTACTGGATCTGTCCAGTGGCTTGGACTGTGTATGGATTGATTGTTTCGCAGTACGGTGACGTGGAGGATACGATTAAAGTTCCGGGTATGGCAAATGATCCGACGATAAAGTGGTACATTGAAAACCACTATGGATACGACGCAGATTTTATGATACCGATTGCTACTGTGTTAGTGGGCTTTACTCTCTTTTTTGCGTTTATGTTTGCTTTTGGCATAAGAACGCTCAACTTCCAACAACGATAGGGTGTAGTTGCCTGCCGGATATGTTTGGCGTGAAGTAGAAAAAAATGAAAAATGAGGGTTTATGCCATATAGTTTGTGATTGATGCTTTATTGATTGTAAGTAAAGTGTACAATATATACAACACAATAGATTGTGGGGAGAATTTACAAGGACAAATCTAATTATAATTAACTTAAGATCTAAATTTATGTATATCCTAACAGTTATATCCGTTTTGTACACTATTTTAAAACTTTTTACAGATCTAAGATAAACATAGATTTATTTTAAGAATCAAATTGTGAAAACTCTGCGTGGAAAAAATTAATCATGAGTCATGACAATGATGAGCTAGTTAAGGTTCCAAGTGATTGCAATCACATTTTGTGAGCACTAAAGAACACATACACACACTATATATATATTCTTGATCACCTAACGAGTGAATCAAAAGAGATGAGTAGTTTATTGTATTTTGGGACAAACTTCGATTAAATAATATTTACACTATTTCATGAAAACATTTGATCACTCATCAAATACATCTTATGAAGGCGCATATATATCTACTGTTTATGAAATCTAATCTACTTTACTATATGAAAAAAACATACAAATTTGCCGGAGCTTTCTAAAGACTTCTCAGCTTCTTCTCCGGTATTATCATCCCTAGACCGGTCAATTTTGGTTACTTAAGTTGCAAGAAATCTCCGTGTAACCCAAATTTCATAAATGCGTAGTGGGATTTACTCTTCTTCTTTTTTGGTTTCATATTTGGTGTTTGCCTTTCGCGTAAAATACCAACATATAGCAAAGAGCGTTTAGACGTCAAATGTGTTTGTTTTATTTGTGTAGAGTATACATACTTTTTTAAGAAAAGAAAAAAGAAGTTATGAAAGCTTGTTCTTTTTTGTTAAAGATTATGAAAGCTTGTTTAAATCCTAATCACATCTCGTACTAAATAAAGAACTATATGTGTGTGGGTAATATTATCCAATCTCTTTAAATTTAAACCACTTGTCTCATCTCATATGCAAAACGTGTATCTTGTAAGAACACACGCTCTTCTAATATAGAAATAGATCGCGTAACAAGTGGACTTGGAAAAGCTATAGTTTATGGCGTTTTCGGACAGATTTACACTTAAATAATATTATCCTCACATCTTTTAAATTCAATTATTTCATTATCTTGGTTATCAGAACTGAGTTTTGTCGGTAACATTGTATCTTTAAAAAAAATTATCCTAAACAAAGAACGAAACGATACAATAGTATAAATTTGTTCTTGTCATAAACGATAATTTCCAGGTAAGATTAAGGATAAAACAAAAAAGCTTATAATAGCAATTTAAAACACGAATTCAACGTACGATCCACCACAATCCTCGTCGTCTTTCAAACTTAAAATACCGAAACTACCCTTACCTTCTTCTTTCCATAAGAAATCAAAACCAAGTCCTATGGTCGCAATTGTATCTCTATCTAAAAATCTTCTTTGAATTTGTGTATACACAAATCTTATTCAACGAATCATTTATCACCAAAAGGTTCTCTCTTTTTTGTTTGTTTCTGTCTTGTGTGAATGACTCGTCGGTGTTCGCATTGTAGCAACAATGGGCACAATTCACGCACGTGTCCAACGCGTGGTGGTGGCACGTGCGGTGGAAGTGGCGGAGGAGGAGGAGGTGGTGGTGGAGGAGGGTCTGGTTCCTCCTCCGCCGTGAAGTTATTTGGTGTGAGGTTAACGGATGGCTCGATTATTAAAAAGAGTGCGAGTATGGGTAATCTCTCGGCATTGGCTGTTGCGGCGGCGGCGGCAACGCACCACCGTTTATCTCCGTCGTCTCCTCTGGCGACGTCAAATCTTAATGATTCGCCGTTATCGGATCATGCCCGATACTCTAATTTGCATCATAATGAAGGGTATTTATCTGATGATCCTGCTCATGGTTCTGGGTCTAGTCACCGTCGTGGTGAGAGGAAGAGAGGTAAAGGAAACGACTTAATAATCGATTGTTGCATATTCATAGTAAAGTTTGGAACTTTGAATTTGAAATTGCTCTAAAGGTTTTACTTTGACATTAGTAAAGGTTATTGCTAGAAATTGAATGGATTTAGATCTTACTGGTGAGTGGAATTGTTGGGAACAACTTAGTGTTGGATGCTTAGATACTTGTGTTGGACTTAAGTGCTTATCAAAACATATCTCATTGTGAATCATATTGTTGAATTTTAGTTTAAGAAGATGAAAGGTTTTGTATTCTTAAATGTGATATGGTTTTTACATGTATATTTGGTGTAACAGGTGTTCCTTGGACTGAAGAGGAACATAGACTATTCTTAGTCGGTCTTCAGAAACTCGGGAAAGGAGATTGGCGCGGTATTTCGAGAAACTATGTAACGTCAAGAACTCCTACACAAGTGGCTAGTCATGCTCAAAAGTATTTTATTCGACATACTAGTTCAAGCCGCAGGAAAAGACGGTCTAGCCTCTTCGACATGGTTACAGATGAGATGGTTAGTATCTTTTCTTCATGATTTTTCTTATTCTATGGAAATGTTTGGAAACTTGTATTGAATGTCTCCTCTGTTTTTGCCGCATTTAGGTAACCGATTCATCGCCAACACAGGAAGAGCAGACCTTAAACGGTTCCTCTCCAAGCAAGGAACCTGAAAAGAAAAGCTACCTTCCTTCACTTGAGCTCTCACTCAATAATACCACAGAAGCTGAAGAGGTCGTAGCCACGGCGCCACGACAGGAAAAATCTCAAGAAGCTATAGAACCATCAAATGGTGTTTCACCAATGCTAGTCCCGGGTGGCTTCTTTCCTCCTTGTTTTCCAGTGACTTACACGATTTGGCTCCCTGCGTCACTTCACGGAACAGAACATGCCTTAAACGCTGAGACTTCTTCTCAGCAGCATCAGGTCCTAAAACCAAAACCTGGATTTGCTAAAGAACGTGTGAACATGGACGAGTTGGTCGGTATGTCTCAGCTTAGCATAGGAATGGCGACAAGACACGAAACCGAAACTTCCCCTTCCCCGCTATCTTTGAGACTAGAGCCCTCAAGGCCATCAGCGTTTCACTCGAATGGCTCGGTTAATGGTGCAGATTTGAGTAAAGGCAACAGCGCGATTCAGGCTATCTAAAAAATCTTTGTTATTGTGTTAAAGAATGAAGAAGGAAGACCCTGACCGGATTAAACCAGAGGATGTTCCTGGTTTAGGACGAAACAAACCAAGCCATAAGCCATTAGAGAGAACAATTACTTACAAAGGAAAAAAAAACAGAGCAAACTGTAACAAAGACTTACCAAACAGTCAAAAACACATTTCTCAGCATCACGTCATACTTACATAAGATAAGCGTAACTTACAATTTTACCCTTCATTTTTCATGTTTAAGGCAAATTATTTATTATCTAGAGACTAAACAATAAAGAATGTTACAAAACATAAACTTGTTGCTACCGTTCGACCATTTTTACTGTTAAATGTTCGACAAGAACATTAAAATGGATATAAGCAGAAAAGAAAGAGAAAAAGAGAGAGTATTTGTTCTTTGTTGTGAAGCTGCTTTCAGCAATGGCAGCACAAATCAAATCAGGAGACGAGAGAGAATCAATGCTGCGTTGGGAATCATTTCCAAGAAAATGAATAGGGACCCTAAAGTCGAATTTTGTAAATGATTGCAATTTCTGGCACCATAAGTTCCTAAAGTATTCCAAATGAGCCACTCTCTAATGCTAAAATAGTAAAAATGTGTCAACATTTCTCCAAATGTGTATTCACACTATCTTTCATCTCTTTTATTTATGTTCCTTTCTTGTGCTTCAATCTACCGTCTCTTTCGTTTCTCGAATGACTAGTACGGCTTTTATATCAGGATTATTCTTGTAATGATCTTACGTTTTGGATGGATCCAACATATCAATCGCAGTTGTGTCTCTATTTATGTCGTTAGAAGCGTTTGCGGTGGTGAATTATATCCCTAACGCTATCGAATTACAATCTTTTATGCATGGCCGCACATGGACTAGTGCGGTTGATACATTTAAAAGAAATACTTTTTGATACATAGAAATATGTTCAAAGCAAATTTTGCCCGGAAAAAATGTGTTTAGTTCTTTAACAATTGAGAAAACTAGTTGAAGTTAGTTAGATGACATATATTTTAATATTCTACCATTTTTTATTTTGGTTTTGAACGGTGATATAAATAGGATAATGAGTTTGGATTACATTTCCTAATGAGAGAGAAGTTCTATTCTAGTTTCCTAAATTGAAAAATTTTATGTGACCACAAATGCATGGTTAAATTAAAGACGATGGCTAATTAAAGAACGGTCTCACAAGAAAGAGATATCTAATTCACTAGAAAACCTATGTTTACAATGAATTGAGAGCCTTTATAAATGCTGGTATGCATGGTACTAGTCTAAATTGTGTTCAACTAAGCTAATTCCTAAGAATTGTGTGAAAGAATGGAGGATAAGATGTTATTGGAGACTAAACGATGATTATAATCGGGAGTATATGGAGTTCTATGGACATTTTATCTCTATCTGTAAAGGTAAAGGCATGGACGTACGTAGTCTTTAGGGATGATAAGGGTCTAATCTATCTTGAATACTCACTAACGTAATCTAAGTAAGCCAGCTATGATAGCTTAGAGTTCTAACCACACTCAAATGATATAAAGTTTCCCAATGAGTTATAAGAACAATGCCAAAATGGTATTCCTAAAAGGATTCATCACTTAATCTTTTAATATGTTTCAAACCCTTTAATAAAATGGTCAAACGTCTTTATGATGGTCTCTTGTCACCAGTTTTGTTTGTCAAATAGTAGTGGAATTTGTTTTCCATGGTTGTGCAGCCTCATCTGTAACAACTAACAAACACGAATTCAAAATTCTTCACAATGACCATTATGTTTGTACCAATCACATTTATACTCAAAAGAATTATTGCTATTGTTCTGTTTCAACTCTCAACCACGACAACTACTCAAAACTTGATAGTATTTTCTAGTTGGGATGAGTAAATGAAATTGTATATTAACATGATATGTCGGAAGACGGTTCCCTATGATTTAATGTAAAACTCGGGTCTATATTTTTATTTTACTTTTATGATTATGATTAGTCGTTATCGGCCGATTTATTTGTTATTTAACAATTTGTTTAGGATTATAGCTTTTTCGGATTGGGAGGAATCATGTTCATAATATCGCGGAGGTGTAATTATTCACGAAAGTGATAGAGGATAAAAATAAATTTGTTTAGCATATACTTTATTTAACGGGTGATAGATGATTGAAGTTACATCTTTCAAATAATTGGATATTATTGAATTTATATTAATAGTTGAGAAGAATGTTTTTAATTGAGTAATCAACACAATTAAAAGAATTAAAAATCTGTTTGTGTGTCGACATTTGAACTTTTAAGGAGTCATCTTCAATCACGAACCAGTCAACATTGTGCCCTTTATACGAAATACTTAGTTCAATTAGGTGCTAATAGCTACTTCTAATAACTTTAGTAGCACAAATTCTGGCATCATGTATATCCAACAAAAAATCTCAAGATAACTTTCCGAAGAATATCTATCATTTAAAAATAAACTTTCTCTAAACATGTATTAATCTTCCAATCATAGGAATTAATAGTGGAACAAGCTAGCCTTCTAAAGTATTACAAGACTGATTTTGTCTTGAATATGAATATAAGTTATATTACAAACTAGCCTATAGTCTAGCAATTTCCTAATAATATATGAAAACTAAATCTCTACATATTTTCTCCCTTCGAATTAATTAGTCATTTGTACCAGAGGCAGAGATGATAGTTACGAGTTCATAATAATTAAGAGTTAAGACTATATATAGCCTTAAAGCTTAGAAATATACAAAAGATCATAAGAACAAAAAATAATTTTCTTTTATAAAATTAAGATCACATATATATATAAAGGAATAATTGGATTGTGTAACACATATACAACAAAATTTAGATAAATGTCATGAATTTTGTCCTCTTTTATTAGAATTTTATCTTGTATAATACTAAAAGGTAAACATAATAACATTTGATTTAAATACAAAATTGGGGTTTATCATGTAAAACCAACCTCACAAGTTTTGGAATGAATTGTTTTGTTTCTTCTAATTTTGTGGTATTACATATTTGTTATTAGAGGGGAGGTCGGAATTAAGGAGAATAATCGAGATGAGACAGCAAGCAATAATAAAACTTAGATTCTAAACCCACTTCCACCGAAAATATGTAGTAGACAAGTCCTTTATGTGAGATTGGTTTGGTGGGCGGAGGAATAAATAAAGCTGATTTTTTTTTGTATATGATCAATCTCTCTCTCTTCTGTAATTCGATCTCACGATGCTTGTCTGAGAGAGAAAGAGATATAGAAAGGAACAAATTATGCTGTAATGATAAAAAGATCTTTTATGTCTTTGTGTCAATCATTTAGATCACACTTGTTATGTGCTCTTCAGTTTTTCCTTTTTAGATACTTGTTCCTTGTTTCCAATAACAGAAATTTATGGTTTATTTTTTACTCGTTGGATATATGTATACCTTATTCTCTCTCTCTCTCTTTTTGGTTTCCTACTTCTTTCTTTTTTTGTTACAATATAGAAGTAGGAAACACACGCATCCGCACAAGTACTAGCCTTTCCTTGGCACACAACACCCTCTCACCTCCACACATTAATGGAAGAAACTTGGAAAAGATTTGCATCTAATTTTTCAATGTTTGTTGCAGCGGTCAAAGAGAAAGAAAACACATCAAACAGAAAACCCCAATAGAAATCTATTTATTTCTGGT
The DNA here is from genome assembly GCF_000001735.4 of Arabidopsis thaliana. Classification (NCBI taxonomy): domain Eukaryota; kingdom Viridiplantae; phylum Streptophyta; class Magnoliopsida; order Brassicales; family Brassicaceae; genus Arabidopsis; species Arabidopsis thaliana. The sequence goes on from NC_003074.8 coordinate 5,553,096, forward strand.
CTTGATCATGATACTAACCTTGACTATGTTTTTAATATAAAAATGTCGTTTAATGTTTATCACAAGATATAATCCTTACTTAGTAATTGAATTCCGGACCCCAAACTAAAATACTTCGAATTAGTATTGCTTTCTGTTGTTGAAACAAAAGATAAGCAATAATAGTGTTTGCTAGTGTGCTAGATTCCAACAATTTTTTCTTCCAAAAGTACAACTTTTTTTTGCCCATTTCGTAAATTCATATGTACATATATAGTTGAATGTTGTGGGTGTACGTAATTGGTACCATTAAAATCAGGAAATCACAACCTTAAAAATAACAAAAAAAAAAAGAAAAAAGAAAAGACAATGATATTATAGAAAACTTTGTGAAAACATGAATTAAATTCAGTAATTAATCAAGACGGAAATGGTCTGTTCAGAATATTTTTCTTGAACTGTATACTTTTTCAATCTATAACTTTCTTTTTCACTTTCAGGAAAATTCGTGTCCACATACATTTTACTAGTATATATTTGCCTCATTTCCAAAGGTGTGTTTCGTATAGTATCAACGTTTAGCTTTTAGGTTCTATATTCGAAATTTTACATGTTTCTATGATGTACGTATATATATAATATTAGTCGTATTCCCATTCGTGAGATCCTTTGATTACTTATTAATTAAGATGCATTTCAGTTATATTTTTGGGCAATAGATCAATCATCCACAGTAGTTTAAGTTTCATAATGGACCATACTATTAATTAAACAATCAACATTGAGGAATTCTCTAATTGAAATCTCTTATTCAAAACTTTAACATAAACACTATCTTATATATATAAAAGATTACTATACATTCAAACTTATATATCAACACACATATATGATCATTTGATAACACCTACCATTTGTGTTATACATATATTTTATAGAGAAGTTATAGAAAATTATACTGAGTATACATCTATGTGTCATCGAAATAAGCTGATAATAACGAATACACGTTTTCTTTTTATGTCTGGAGTAGAATACAGCATTCATGCCCTTACGTTGCAGGTTCCCATCATTTTACAAATATTCTCTTCTCTTTTCTACTTTCTCTTTTTTGATGTAATACGATCTATTTATTTATTCTATATTTCACTATATATATCTCAGATGTCCAACGTTTCAGTATTGCATTGCCACTCGAATTACCTAAGATAAAAACGAATTATCACTTTGATTTTTCGCACTTATAGTTAAATCTATTCTCAAAATTTAAACAAACATGCAGAGGCAAGTGGCACTCATCAAGCAGTCCCTCTTTGATCAGGTTTTGGTCGTTTGTTTCTTCGTATTTTCGTAATATAACTTCGTACGTCGTACCACTTATATATGAATTTCTTCATATAATTTAGAAAATGACTAATATAGGAAAATGCATGCAGGGATATCTCGACGAACAATTCATGGAGTTAGAAGAGCTCCAAGATGATGCAAACCCTAATTTTGTTGAAGAAGTTTCCGCATTATACTTCAAAGATTCAGCTCGGTTAATCAATAACATTGACCAAGCTTTGTGAGTATTATTTTGTTTTCTATTATATATATATTTTTTTTTTTTCAGTTTTCTAATCATTTTTACAATGCAGGGAAAGAGGATCATTTGATTTCAATCGGCTGGATAGTTACATGCATCAGTTTAAGGGAAGCAGCACGAGGTAATTTCCCCCCTTAGTTTTTGACTATTCTAATTACGCCTTCAAGAAATAATTTTACTTAAAGAAATGCGAATACTTAAATGTTTATAAGATAAAAGAATGTAACGCAAAAGTACATTAAAATTACTTCCATTCTCATTCAGGATTCAATGACAGAATCTACTTTAACCAGAAATAATTAGATTTTATGATCGTTAGTTATACTGACAAATGTTGCATTTCTTTTTTTTGTAGCATTGGGGCAAGTAAAGTGAAAGCTGAATGCACTACGTTTAGGGAATACTGCAGAGCTGGAAATGCGGAAGGGTACTTTCGTCTTTATACTTATATACCTTCATGCTTCTCGTTTTTAACAGAAAACTAAGTAACGGGGTCAAAATGAAAATAAGTATAGTTTAGATGGCTAAAATTGCTGCAATTAATCCGCTGAACCTTGAACTTTTACTTTACTTCATTTTCGACCCCCTAATTAGTTTTCTTCGCTTTTTCTTACTTGCAGATGCTTGAGGACTTTCCAGCAACTGAAGAAAGAACACTCAACGTTGAGAAAGAAGCTTGAACATTATTTCCAGGCGAGCCAATAATCAATTATGCTTAATAATTTACATAATTAGAATGTGATTAGAAGTTATCATCAATCACTTTTGATATAGTATTTGCTGAAGTGAAATTTTTTGTAATGAACAGTTGGCAAGGCAGGCGGGGCCTAAGGAGACAGCACGTAGGCCCAAGTAAGAGAGAAAGAGAGAGAGACAGAGATAAATGAGGAATCGTCGTCGAATTTTGTAGCAAAACTATATAATAAATAGTTCCTCTTTATTTTTATATATTTCGATGTACGTTATAAAGAAGGTTTTGGACTTTTATATTATGTCCGTTAATAAACGGTCCAAATGTCTCTATGTTTTTCCCCTTATATCGCCAAATTTTCCCTTGGGAGTTTTATAGCTACGATTACCTCGTAACATATGGCTTCCTCTAATAACGGAATACAGAAAAGAGTGGACCAAAAAAATGCATTTTTTCGATTCTATGATGAATGCATTACCTTGTTTACAAAAGGAAAAAAAAAAGAAACTAAGCTTTACATTATTCGGTTTGTTTCCAGGAACCGTGTCCAAATCCTAAATATTCTTACCTATTTTTATATCATTATGTTAATATTTGTCTCTACTAGTACTGATTAATAAATATTTAAAAAAGAAAAAAAAAACCAAAATATTCTTAGGTAAAAGTCTAAAATAACATTATCATTATGTTACTATTTGTCTCTACTAAAACTAATTATTAAAAAAAAAAGAATGCCATGGCTTAGATGCAAACTATTCTTAGCTAAAAGTCTAAAATAATAACATTATCATAAACAATTAATATTACACTTTTCCATCTAATTTCTCTTACATGCCCTATTTTTCAAACGATGTCGTTTAAGAATATCACATAGACCTTCTATTTCATGAAAAAACTAACTCACCAATGCAAATAAATAAATCAAATGTTTGTTTGTGGATAAAGTAAAACGTTTTCTTTCAATGGCCCAGCATTTACTAAAATTTATTTCAAGTTCTTCCACGTAAAGTCTACACTACATACACTCATACAGGCAGTGTAACGCTGATTCGTAGAGCTGGAGAGTATCACAACAATAAATTTCTCTTCCGAAAGAAAACAGCCTAATATTAGGGAGATATTTACATACTCTATAAGATGTTCTTTAATCTCTTATATATATTACATATGAAAGAATTAATTGTTTAATTATTATCCAAAGCGACGTGAAACCACTCTCATTTATTAGCCCTAGCTATATCTCACAACCTCCATCTTCCTTACTTTAAAAACACAGACCAGATCCTATTTATAGCATCCATGTGCGCCATTGAAAGGTAAATTTATTTAATAAAGTTTACCTATAATATCAAATTATGCAAAACACAGGCTGGTTCAGTTTTTTCCACGAATCAAAAATGGTTGGAGAAATATTGAATAAGAGAGAGAGAGAGAGAGAGAGAGATAGAGTTTCAGAGTTGACACAACATTGAAGTAAACTAAACTCCTAACCTCTTTATCTATGTGTATATATAAAACTCAAAAGTACATATAATCTTCACCATTCACACATAGTCACATACCAAAGCAAAAACATGGATCGTTGCACGTCGTCGTTTTTGCTTCTCACATTGGTCTCTACCTTGTCCATTCTCCAAATCTCCTTTGCTCAACTTGTTCCAGCAATCATGACATTCGGTGACTCTGTAGTTGATGTCGGCAACAACAACTATCTTCCGACCCTTTTCAGAGCTGATTATCCTCCTTATGGCCGTGATTTCGCTAACCACAAAGCCACCGGTCGTTTCTGCAACGGCAAATTAGCCACTGATATAACTGGTAAAAGGTTTTACTTGTTACTCAAGTTATATTTTTAAGTTTGTTTGACACTGAAGTCTTTGTGTTTGTTTTTGTTACAGCTGAGACTTTAGGCTTCACTAAGTACCCACCAGCTTATCTAAGTCCTGAAGCTTCTGGTAAGAATCTTCTCATTGGTGCTAATTTCGCTTCTGCAGCTTCAGGTTATGATGACAAAGCTGCTCTTCTCAATGTAAGTAGTGACGGTTCTTTGTTCTGATACATTTCTTCTTTGATCTGTTTCTTTTTTTTGTTTTGGTTCTGATCTTAGTTCTTTTTTTGGCAGCACGCGATCCCGTTGTATCAGCAAGTAGAGTATTTCAAGGAATACAAGAGCAAGCTAATAAAAATTGCAGGAAGCAAAAAAGCTGATTCGATCATAAAGGGAGCAATCTGTCTCTTAAGTGCAGGAAGCAGTGATTTTGTTCAAAACTACTATGTGAATCCTCTGCTTTACAAAGTTTACACTGTTGATGCATACGGATCTTTCCTTATCGATAACTTCTCTACATTTATCAAGGTAAAGAATTTTCCTTGGTTATCCTCTGTTCTGAATAGAGAAAAAGAAAGATGAGACATTTTGAGTTTTTGATTGACTGTTGCAGCAAGTGTATGCGGTTGGAGCAAGGAAGATCGGTGTGACATCTCTGCCTCCAACAGGATGTCTTCCCGCTGCAAGAACCCTTTTCGGTTTCCATGAAAAAGGCTGTGTTTCAAGACTCAACACAGATGCTCAAAACTTTAACAAGAAGCTTAACGCTGCTGCTTCAAAGCTTCAGAAGCAATATTCCGATCTTAAGATTGTTGTCTTCGACATCTACTCTCCACTTTATGATCTTGTTCAGAACCCTTCCAAATCCGGTAAGTCCTCAAAATGGACTGATATATATAGTTTGTTATAACATTTATTGGTGCTGATCTGCTTTAGATAATCCATGACACATTCATCTTTTTGTCTATAACAGGATTCACGGAAGCAACCAAAGGATGTTGTGGAACAGGAACAGTCGAGACAACTTCACTCTTGTGCAACCCGAAATCGTTTGGGACATGCTCCAATGCTACTCAGTATGTGTTCTGGGACAGTGTGCATCCTTCTGAAGCTGCCAATGAGATTCTTGCCACTGCCCTAATTGGACAGGGCTTTTCTCTCCTCGGTTGATCTCACGTATTTTTCTTATATTCTCTTTTCAAATCGCTGTTTCTATCACACATTGAGTCATACATTTGTTTTTCTTTGAATTATGTATCAAAGCATCACTGTTTTACTAAAAATGTATTGAAACTTATTACAAGTACTAAACCAAGAGTTGAGAACACTTAGTACCAGAAACTATATACAACCATCTCCCTGTGTGATCAAAAGATCTACATATACCATTGCTATGAGGAAAACCTAATGAAGTGTTAAAATGAACAGCGTAGAATTCTAAGCAGTGAGAAATCTCCAGCCAGAGCAGCAGGGCCAAAGTTTAAGAAGCTTCAATCATTGCAATTGTTTTCCTGATTCCTCTACCTTCACTTCTGGTGACAACTTTCCTGACAAAGTCAATCTTCGTTCTTCTTTACGGTTCTCCTCAGATGTTGTTGCTTTGGAGCATGTTGCAGCCTCTAAATTTCTGTTAACCTCACCCTTAAAAACCAGTGTCTGTTTAGCACCCCTCTTGGCAACGGGATAAGCCTGCAAAAATATATCAACTTAGAGATGAAAACTCTCAACTGATGAAACATTTCGAACTAATTCAACATAAAAACCATGGAGATAATGAAAGATTCAACATTATGTAATTGTCAATGAAGGCATATACCGGATGTTTGTAGACCAGATGCATTGATCTTCTCTCCTTGAGAGGCACTTTCCCAGCTGGAACCTGAGTTATAATAATAGGAAGTATGAGTGACATTTAATGCAAAAGACAGGTTTTGGATATTTTTGAAGATACAGAGAAATGCTTACGTAGGTGGTGATGTTTTGGTGACCGGACATTTGTGGCACCTGATTGCCCATATAGTAATAAGATGTCCCGACCTGGAATGGCTGAAAGCAACCATATGAGCTGGACACATATGAGAGGACTGGCTGAGCTGGTGAAGGGGCAGAAGGAGCTTGCGTGTACTGGCGTGGCTGTGCCTGAAAATATTGCTGCAACCTCTTGATTCGATCCTCTTTGCGCTCTGCAACTCGAACAACTATTGGCTTTCCATCAACTAAGAACCCTGTAAGCAACAATAAGTAATAGTAGTCAAGATTTAATCAGTATATATCAGACTGGTCTGGAGAACAGATAATTAAGGGTAAGCTACTATAGCTATAGTATATACCATTGAGATATCTTTTAGCCTGTTTGGACTCTTCACAGTTAGAGAAGCACACAAAGCCGAATCCTTTACTTCTGCCATTCTCATGACACATCACTTTAGCTGAAACTATTTGCCCATAGCATCCAAAGATTTCTCGCAGTCTTGTTTCATTCATTGATTCACTCAAGTTCTTCACGTACAGATTGGACCATCTCATGTTAGGCTTTGCAATAAAGTTGTCACTGAATTTCTGTTTCAGCATCTCCCTCCTTTCATCTTTCTTGAGTGCCTTACCAACAAACAATTTCTTCGATCCTGCAGATTGTCAAAGGAATGTTTTTAAATCAGGAACTATGGTCTAATGACAAGATACTAAATAATAGGTTCAGACAAAGAAGTTGAATTACCAAGTTGTAGTCCACAGAGAGATTCCATAGCTTTCTTAGCATTTTCTGGATTGCAGAAGTTAACAAATCCGAAACCTCTAGATCTTCCCATACCATCCCTCATAACCACAACACTAGAGACAGTTCCATATTGAGAAAACAGTGTATGTAGACAATCATCTGTAACAGTTTCGATCAGATTCTTCACATAAACGTTTGTAGAGTCTTGATTTCCTGCCATAGCTGCTCTTTCATCCTTGTTGATGAACTTGGCAACAAACCTAAAGTCAAAAATAGACCAAGTAAATAAACAACCATTTCATCATCATTACCTTCGGTTACTAAGAATCATACAAGCTTACAGTTTCTTGCCATAAACCATAGAGCCGTGGAGAGCAGAACGAGCAGATACAGCAGATTGCTCTGTATCAAACTGAACAAAGCCAAAACCTTTACTTTGGCCATTCTCTTCAACGACTTTGCAAGAAAGTATGGAACCAAAGGGGCAAAACATTCGCTCTAAGCAACTGCTAGTAATCGAGCTATCCAGATTCTTTACGTATAGATTTGCAAAACCAGTACGAGTACGACGACGGTACGCAAGATCCCTCTGAGACCACATTATTCGCATAGCCTTTCCCTTCAAATCACTATGGTTTAAGCGAGTCATAGCATTCGATGCTAATCCACAGAATCAACAATAAAGAAACAAAGATCTGTCAGAATTAGTGACCTAAATCGGTTAATCGCAAGACAATCTTAGAGAAAAACAACGAAATTTCCAGGGTTTTAACAAGAATTGAAAGAGTCCAAAATCAAAAACCGTAAACGTTGAAACCAAAATCGGAGACTGGAAACGAAGAAACGAGTAAAAAAGTCGAAAGTCTTGTTTACCGCTGAAAGGTGAATCGAAGTTGATGTAAGCGTAACACATGGATTTTCCGGTGACAGAGTTACGGCAAAGATGAACGGACACTACCGGAACATTCAAAGAGAACTTATCAATGAGATCTTTCTCCGTCACGTCTGGGCTAAGATCACCGACGTAAAGCGAACCAAACCTTGAAGAATGCTGGTGGTTTCCTAACGCCTGCGTTTCCGTTTTCACGAGCGCCATTGTTGTTCTCTCACAAATCCTTATCTCTCTCTCGTTCTGTAGAAATGTAGAATCAATGAGAAAGAACAATTTCTTTTTCCGAAAAACTCTGCAGAGAAAAAAGAGTAAATGGAGAAGACGAGAGAAAGCAGAGAGGTCTTATTTTGTCTTGGAGTGTGTATATATAGATGTATGTATCGTTCTGTTATAACCGTAATCATAGCGCGCACAGAGACGGCGGTACGATATTTCGTACGGAACTCCACGCGCCGCGAGTATGGCTTAGTGGTTAAACTCGCGTTAATTTGCTCATACCCGAAATTTTAAATTTATCCAAATATGGAAGTGAGCCCATTCCAAATAATTTTGGGCTTATTTGAGTTTTAGATTAATAAGGCTAGTATTCTATTTTTGGGTTTGTTTAGTATGTAGTTTTTATAAGGCCCATCATGTAATTGCATAGGTTATGCTGTATTTTGATTTTGCATTTACCATGTCAATGCCAACTCACACACTATTGATTTGTTTAATATATTTTCCCATTGTGTATTCTAGAAATTATATTTTAATCTAATTTGTTCATATGATGTATGAGAATCTTAAAGTAGCATATTCTTTTGACAAATAACAAAGTAGTATATTTTAAATGAATTTCTCTTGTTTACTTGCCATTATAGTCATTTATTTAAATTATGTTCAAAATCAGATTACCTTACCTACTAATTCACCCTAACGAAATTTTCATGTCTTTAATTTGAAACAATCGAAGATTTGACAACTTATTTTACAATTTTTCTATAATAATAATCTTTTCGACGAGTTAAAAAAGAAAAGTTATATTTTATTTTCCTGCTCAAAATTATTGTATTCTTGTCCGGAAAACTTAACTGTCAACCAAATATTTATAAATTGTATTCTGTAAAAAAAATTCTAAAGGGTAAGAATTCCCCTTGTTTACGTTTCCTTTGTTTACGTCCCACTATATTCATTTATTTAATTTGTTTTTGGTCGACAGCTTATGTTACTGGATAGGTTCAAATGAATTAAACCGAATAAACGTTGTTTCTATATGAAATAGAATGTGCGTGAACACGTTCCATCAGCTTTAGAATTAGTTAGTATAGTTAAATATACATGATCTTACTTCAATCAATTAATCAACCACACATGATACAACTATTAATTCTTAAAGTGGTTTCCCTTTTGAGAATTGAGGGCAACACTACCAATCCATTAAGCCAAAAATGCAAGGGGAGATTATACTTATTTGAAGAACGTGGCCAAGATACAGATCTTTATTACGTATAGTGAGAATCTTTCTTCTCATAAAAGAAATAAGAAAGAGAAGAAAAAAACGAGTTGCCATATCATGTAAACTAAAAGTCTTCCCTATCGACCATCATCCATATCTTCCCCAGGTCAATAAATACCATGAAATTTCCCTAACATAGATCACTGCACCAATTAACCATTACTTACTTCTCAGGTAATCTCTCTACCTTTTCTCATATGATTATAGTTAGTATAGTATTTGGTTACATTATATATGATAATCTTTTTGAAACTATTTGGTTACGTTTCTAATCGCAGGTAATAAATCGTAAGATTTATCAAACGCAAGCAAAAGAGATGGCCCAAAAGCTAGTTGCACAGGGTGGTGAGACGGGAGATGTATGGGATGATGGTGTTTACGACAATGTTACAAAGGTATATGTAGGGCAAGGCCAGTATGGTATAGCCTTCGTCAAGTTTGAGTATGCCAATGGTTCTGAAGTGGTTGTTGGAGATGAACATGGAGAGAAGACTGAGCTAGGAGTTGAAGAGGTACTAAAAAAGATTGCTATGTTGTGATTGGTCAAGAGTGTCTCTTTTCTTTGTTGCTTAGCTTTCCGCATTGAAAATTATATGGTTTCTTTGTAGTTTGAGATTGATTCGGATGACTACATCGTCTACGTGGAAGGTTACCGTGAGAAAGTTAGCGATATGACCTCAGAAATGATCACGTTTCTTTCATTCAAGACTTCTAAAGGCAAAACCTCTCAGCCTATCGTTAAAAAACCTGGGGTTAAGTTTGTGCTACATGGTGGAAAAATCGTTGGGTTTCATGGACGTTCGACCGACGTTCTACATTCCCTAGGGGCCTATGTTTCTTTGCCGTCCACTCCCAAATTGCTTGGAAACTGGATTAAGGTAGTAATCACTTAGACCAACATACAAAGATCTCCCACAACTATGTATATTGAAGGTTTTGTTTGTTAGCACCAAAAATACTAAACCACGGACGCGAAAGAAAAAAAAAGAGAGGGAAAAATTGGAATTTAGATAATTAATGACAGTTTTGCAATTTATAATTTGATTAATTTTATTTTACAATTATGGAAATTTACTAATCAGAATATAAATCCTTTTAAAAATAGCTAACAAATATTACTAATTAATTATAAGGTGGAGCAAAATGGAGAAGGCCCAGGGCTAAGATGCTCACATGGCATAGCTCAAGTAGGCAACAAGATTTACTCTTTTGGTGGTGAGCTCATACCAAATCAGCCCATCGATAAACACCTTTACGTCTTTGACCTCGAGACCCGGACTTGGTCCATTGCTCCAGCCACCGGAGACGTTCCACACCTCTCTTGCTTAGGTGTCCGTATGGTGTCAGTAGGATCGACCCTCTATACCTTTGGAGGCCGAGACTTTTCACGCCAATACAACGGTTTCTACTCGTTTGACACGACAACAAACGAGTGGAAACTGCTAACTCCGGTGGAAGAAGGACCCACTCCTCGTAGTTTCCATTCGATGGCAGCGGATGAGGAAAACGTTTACGTTTTCGGTGGAGTGGGTGCTATGGATCGAATCAAGACACTAGACTCTTACAATATCGTTGACAAGACGTGGTTTCATTGTTCGAATCCAGGAGATTCCTTTAGCATAAGAGGAGGAGCAGGGCTCGAAGTGGTGCAAGGGAAAGTATGGATTGTGTATGGATTTAACGGATGTGAAGTAGATGATGTTCATTTCTACGATCCTGCTGAAGACAAATGGACACAAGTGGAAACATTCGGTGTGAAGCCTAACGAAAGGAGTGTTTTCGCTAGTGCGGCTATTGGGAAACACATTGTGATATTTGGAGGTGAGATTGCGATGGATCCACGAGCTCACGTAGGTCCGGGTCAATTAATCGATGGGACTTTCGCGTTGGATACAGAGACGTTGCAATGGGAGAGGTTAGATAAGTTTGAGGGGACTCCGAGTAGCAGAGGATGGACCGCGTCCACGACTGGAACCATTGATGGTAAGAAAGGACTTGTGATGCATGGTGGTAAAGCTCCAACCAATGACCGGTTTGATGACCTCTTCTTTTACGGAATTGACTCTGTCTGATTAAGCGCGATTTGATCATGACCGTTTGTGTTTTATTTGTTTGTGTGTCTGTGTGTCTGTGTGATGCAATAAGGGAGGGATCGTGATACCTCTATATGATCCTTCGTCAGCTTATCCATTTTATTTTTTATTTTCTAAATGTATCTTTTTGTTTTTTGTTTTCTGTTTTGTATGTTTAATGTTTCGTGGCTTGTTCAATAAGATGTTTATTTTCCGAATTTTTTTTGGGTATGTTACGTTATACTACAAACAAAAATATTATGATTTTGATTTTCTCTAAAGATGAAATGAATAGAACAAGAAGTCAGCAGATAGGGTGGTTTCATCTACTTTTGTGGTTGGTAAATGTGGTTAGAAAAATTTGCATTGAATTGTAAGTTTCTATCCATAAAAGAAACAAAAAATTAATGTAATCAAGAGTGGAAAGTTACCAATGGATTATAAAAATCTTGCAATTCTAATAAATCCTCATGTCAACGGTACAGATAAGATAAGGGTAAGGGGCAAACAATCTTGTTGGTTCAAATGGCAAGTAAACAAGGGCAATTATATCCACCTAATCCATTGCGTTTTCTTTCTCTAATCTTAGAATCTACTTTAATTGTATGTTTTTCTCTTTCATCTACTTTCCAAAACTATATAACCTCATTTCTATACTTTTTATGCATTTATTTTGAAACCCCTTTATCAAAAAAAAAAAAGGGGCCAATTTTTCTTCAAAAATGGTTACTTTAAGATTCTCATATACAGTGTGCCAAAAAAAAAAAAGGTACCTAAAATATTTATTATTTCAGATATTGGTCAACATATTATCTGTAACAGAAAAATGTTCACGTGATATTTGCGAATCACATTTTTCTAGGGGCAAAAGTGATATATGAGAATCTTAAAGTAACCTTTTCTAGAATAATTGCCCTTGTTTACTTGCCACTGTAGTCATTTATTTAATTTATGTTCAAAAACAGATTACCTACCTAATTCACCGAAACGAAAAATTTTGTTGCCAGTTTTTGTTTTTTTTAATTTTTTTTTTCCTCTTTTTAGTTTACCTTCTCTTTTTTCTGTTCAACATTAAACTAGAAGGTAGAGTAATAAATAACGATGGATGGATGTGTTGAAAACGCGCTTTATGCATGATTCATACGAGAGCAGCTGAGGAGGAGACAAAAAACGGGTCTACACTATATCAGACTTTTTTTTGTTTTTTTGGTGTAAAACTATATCAGATGGAAAAATATCAACCAAATAATGTAGAAACTATATCAAACTTTTAACAAAACTATCAACCCAATATTTTATATTTTATTAAAAAACAATACTAATAATTTTTCCTTTTCCTCGTTTTTTTTTTTCTGATCAACCATTCACACGTTGTTTTTCGTAATTATGATTCTGCATAATGCTTTCTCTAAATCAAAAACTCCACGCCACGGTTCAACTGATGTAGTGCCTCCACCGTTGTCGTTTGACTCGTTGCAGAGGACACCATTATGCACTTCGATTCATTTTCAAAATCGTCTTTCTCTACTGAATTGTTACTCCATTTAATTTTTTGGTCCATAGATAACATAGACCATTATACTAGTATGTTAAATGTATACTTATCAGTTACCGCACAACATTAATTCTTAAAGAGGGTTCATTTTCGAGAATTGAGTACAACACTACCATTAGGCCAAAATGCGAGAGGCAAAAAAAGATATAGCATATACTTATCATGAATAATGAAAATCTTTTCCATCCAAATAAAAATCTTTCTTCTCATAAAAGAAAGAAGAGAAAAAACAATGAGTTTGCATATCTTTATCCTGTAGAATGATAATCTTCCCCATCAACTACTGTAGATCGTCAACGTGTACTCACTTCCATTATCGATCGAATCATCAATTTAATGCCTCGTGAATCACGAGATCATATAATATGACAAGAAATTCGTCCCGTTTATCTACTGCTGGTCAATAAATACTCATGCAATTCCCACCAATAGATCACTCAACCAATTTCTTCTCAGGTTCTCTCTTCACACCTCTCCCCTTCTCTATGATTATAGATAGTATATGATTTGGTTAAATTATCTATATTTCTTTTTTGATAAAGGATTTGGTTAAATTTTTAATTGCAGGTAATACTCGTAAGATTTATCAACACAAGCAAAAAAGATGGCCCAAAAGCTAGAAGCAAAGGGTGGTGAGATGGGAGATGTATGGGATGATGGTGTTTACGAAAATGTTAGAAAGGTATATGTAGGGCAAGCACAATACGGTATAGCCTTCGTCAAGTTTGAGTATGTCAATGGTTCTCAAGTGGTTGTTGGAGATGAACATGGAAAGAAGACAGAGCTAGGAGTTGAAGAGGTACTAAAATAGATTTTTTTTTTTTTTTTTTTTTTTTTTTTTTTTTAGTCAAAAGGTACTAAAATAGATTTATATGTTGTGATTGATCAAGAGGTAGGGTCTTTTTTTTTTTTGTTGCTTTCCGCATTGAAAATTGCTTGGTTTCTTTGCAGTTTGAGATTGATGCGGATGACTACATCGTATACGTGGAAGGTTACCGTGAGAAAGTTAACGATATGACGTCAGAAATGATCACGTTTCTTTCTATTAAGACTTTTAAAGGCAAAACCTCTCATCCTATCGAAAAAAGACCTGGGGTTAAGTTTGTGCTACATGGTGGAAAAATCGTTGGGTTTCACGGACGTTCAACAGATGTTTTACACTCCCTTGGGGCCTATGTTTCTTTGTCATCCACTATCAAATTGCTTGGGAAGTGGATTAAGGTAATAATCTCTTAGACCAATCCAAAAACAAAAATAAAAAATTATCTCACATAAATATGTTGTTATTGTTACCACCGCAAAATCACTAAATCACTTACGAGAAAGAAAAAATGAAGAAGAAAAGAGGGTTGAATTTGGAATTCAGATAATGACACTTTTAAAATTTATAATTTTATTAAATTTATCTTATGGGAGTTCATTAATCAGATAAATAATTTCTTTAAAAATAACTAAAAAATATTACTCATAGGTGGAGCAAAAAGGAGAAGGTCCAGGGCTAAGATGCTCACATGGCATAGCACAAGTAGGCAACAAGATTTACTCCTTTGGTGGCGAGTTCACACCAAATCAGCCCATCGACAAACACCTTTACGTCTTTGACCTCGAGACCCGGACTTGGTCCATTTCTCCAGCCACCGGAGACGTTCCACACCTCTCTTGTTTAGGTGTCCGGATGGTGTCAGTAGGATCGACCCTCTATGTCTTTGGAGGCCGAGACGCTTCACGCCAATACAACGGTTTCTACTCGTTTGACACGACCACTAACGAGTGGAAACTGCTAACTCCGGTCGAAGAAGGACCCACTCCTCGTAGTTTCCACTCAATGGCAGCCGATGAGGAAAACGTTTACGTTTTCGGTGGAGTGAGTGCTACGGCACGACTCAATACACTAGACTCTTACAACATCGTTGATAAGAAGTGGTTTCATTGTTCGACTCCAGGAGATTCCCTTACCGCAAGAGGAGGAGCAGGGCTCGAAGTGGTGCAAGGGAAGGTATGGGTTGTGTATGGGTTTAACGGATGTGAAGTAGATGATGTTCATTACTACGATCCTGTTCAAGACAAGTGGACACAAGTGGAAACATTCGGTGTGAGGCCTTCCGAAAGAAGTGTATTCGCTAGTGCGGCTATTGGGAAACACATTGTGATTTTTGGAGGTGAAATTGCGATGGACCCGCTAGCTCACGTGGGTCCAGGTCAATTGACCGATGGAACTTTTGCATTGGACACAGAGACGTTGCAATGGGAGAGGCTGGATAAGTTTGGTGGAGAGGAAGAGACTCCGAGTAGCAGAGGATGGACCGCGTCCACGACTGCTACCATTGATGGTAAGAAAGGACTTGTGATGCATGGTGGTAAAGCTCCAACCAATGACCGGTTTGATGATCTCTTCTTTTACGGGATTGACTCTGCCTAATTAAGGCAGATTTGGTGATCATGAACGTTTGTGAATGTGTGTGTGTGTGTGTGGGTCTGTGTTTGTGTGTGTAATAAGGGAGGGGTATACCACCATATGATCCTTCCCCAGCTTGACCATTGTTTTTTTTTTAATATGTTTTTCTTTCTACATGTTTGTTTCACGTTTCATGTTGTATCCAATAAATTGTGTACTTTCCTAGTAGTAATCGCCAGAAAAAAAAAAAAAAAAAAAAAACCTAGTAGGTAGAGTCATAGCTTACAATTAAATAAATAACGATGGATGTGTTGAAAACGCGTTTATGCATGATTCATGAATTGTATATACGAGAGCAGCCGAGGAGGAGATAAAGAGAGGGGTCTACAATGATCAATACTAACTTAATTTTGTAGTGTTGTCAGTCAATAATGTATACCTATCAAAATGGGGCCTATATTCCATCACTAGTGAGTTCGTCAGTCAATAATGTATTTTCCGACACTTAAAAAACGTTCCAAATCATAATACTTATAATTATAACCAGATAAGTTTTACTGAATCCCAGACTAATTCTCAAACTTTGCTATCATGTTATTAACAAACATTACAATGTAGAGAAATATGGATGCCCTAGTTTCAACTAACACGATGAATCATGTCAATCACTGTATAAATAGTTAATAAGTTGTGACTTTTTTTTTTGTCGGCTAATAAGTTGTGACTTTAGGCACCGTCAATATTCAACTGTAATTATAATCGTATATAATAAGTGATTATATCTGTCAAATATCATATATAACAAATAATATAATTGTATGTATATATATTATCTCTATCAACTATAATCATATACAGAAAGAAAAAAAACAAGTGTTACATCACGCTTAGCTTAAAAGTTTCGACTTTTTGCACCGTCATATTTCACGTGTAAGCAAGAAATACAAATGTAAATAGATTATAATTAATGAATTCTCTCGACTCTCTCAACATAGTATATAAAAGGAAATCTACACATGAACCGTATCTTTCTCACTTTTGAAATATTTTGATGTTTTAAAGAAATTTTTTCAAAATTTTATATAAATTATAAATTAATTTAATATTTTTTGATTATTTATATTTTTCATCAGTCTTGTTCATAATTGGTTGAATTGTTTTAAAGTAAATATTTCTTTAGCTAAAACATCTTATACAATTAAAAGAAAAAAGTGTAATCAAATAACCAAATATAAATTAGTATTTCAAATTATACTTATTGCAGGGTGATAAACCTTTTGTCCCAAGTGAAGTTAAACCTATAAATATATACCCCATTTAGAGGGTCCTATATAACTAAAGTACCACATATTTGGTGGTTTATATCATTCAATTTTTTTGTAACTAACTTAATATTTGATATGTAAAATCATGTTAAAATAGGATCAGCAGATAGAATATATAAAAAATAAGTCATGTACAAACGTAACGTTCTTCATATCTTAGGTAACGTATCTAACAATTTTGTTAAATATTATTATTTTAAAAAATTGAACATATTATTTGGAAACTTTTCTTTTGATAATTTTGAAATGGCACTTTGTAATTAAGAGTTTAATAAAGAACACGTCACACACAAAAACGAAGAAAGAGATTATAGAAATTAAGTTGTGTTTTCAATCTTCGTGTATACAAAACAAAAATAAAAATTAGAAATGATATTTCATACGATGTTGTTAAATAATATAATTATGAAAATTAGTTGTGCTTTATATTATTATTTTTGTTGGAAGCTCTAGAAACGATCGACCTAATAGTATATTTTTGTCACTAAAAAGTGTGATTAAAATATATATATATATATATATATATATATATATATATATAATATTGTAATTTTCAACCAATTCTCGGTTTAGGTGGTTTATTATTATATTGTTTTTTGAAAAAATTAAAAAATATATCCTTATTAGTTCATTCTTTTCTGGTCATTCGTTCACACTTTACAACTTGGTTAATGGCCACTTCTCAAGTTATCGTTCTTTCATTTGTTCTACAGTCGCAAGAAATTATCGTTCTTTCATTTGTCATTATGCATAATGATTTCTCTTTTCTTTTTAGTGCATAATGATCTCACTACATAAAAAAATCTATCTTACGATTCAACTATATTTAGTCCCATGCACTCGCTGCATAACACATTACTTTCTTCGATTTAGAGTGATTTTCACAACCTTGTTTCTGTATTGTATATTTAGTTAGTGTTTGTGATTACCAAAAAAAAAAATTGTTTCTTCTTGGCTTAGTCTTTTTATCTTTTTTTTTTTTTTTGCTTCATCTATTTTTCCTCCCATGACAGATGAAGACGGCAAGAGATGCAGCAAATCTCATTTATGATCTATCTGAAGAATCAGCGTCATCGATTTGGAGACTCGAACCATAACAAAAAGAGCATCACAGTTTCAATTTAATTGCTCCTGGCGCTTCCTATTTCAGCAACAAACATTAAATAATTAATCCAATAGAGATGATATATATGGAAATTTCAAAACCAAAAAAAGAAACTTTCAAAACCAAAATTGCGAAGCCATAGAAATCGTGGATCATGGAATTGCGAAGACCAATGTTGACATATGGGAATTTGGTGTCCCAATGAGCAGAGATCACTAAGATTGGTTTTCGGGAGGAACTTTTTGAGTTCATGATTTGAAGAATTGTCTCGCCTATAAGCTATCGTCCATAGTTTGAGATTCATGCGACAAGAAGAAGGTTTGATTCACTTTCTCCATTTAATTGAATCATCTTCATAGATATATTTTCATACTTAATCAATGTTTTTACCAAAAAAATAATGTTATTTTATTATTTTGGTTTTATGTGGTTTGGGATTGGTGTAGATTATAAACCGATTAAACCAATGTTTTTGTGTTCTGAGATTTCAAACTTTTGAACTAAATAAATATACGTTTTGGGGAATATCCAATATCAATATGTATCATAGTTTGGACTCTATCTATTCCAGTATGATAATTCCCGTGGAAAAATATATCATCGTCTCTATTTTATACATGCACTTGCAACACAAACCAGCCATAAAGTGGGTCTATTCTTATAATTTATGACAACATGGAACACTATCATTGGGCCACGATGCAAGGAGCGAAGGACGATGCGAGAAGGTGCTTTACTGATTTGATGAACGTGGAGGTGATTCTGAATGATACGAGATCTCTAAGCTGAATATATAATAGTATAGTTTTTCGTAATTTTTTTTTGTTAAATTTTTTATCGCTGCTAAAGATTAAATGGCGAGTAAAACTATACTATTATACTTTCAAAGATCACCCGAGAAAATGATGACTGCACATACTTTCAATATCCCATAGATGACATATCTGTTTTATTTCCATCAAGCTATTCATCGAAACAAAAGCACATGACGATTATGGGAGAGAAACACTACTCTAAAATCCCGTAATAAGCTGCACCACCTAATTTTTTGTGCCTTGACCAAAAAAAATTCAATGTTGCAGTTCAACGAACCTTCTTACGGAGGATCTTTAAACAAAATTTATTTGGTACATAGAGAAAAATATTTTAATATATACTAATTTAATGCCTCGCGATCAACGAGTAGAGAAAAAATATGTCGCGTGTATCTTCTTCCATTGGTCAATAAATACCAATGCAATGTTTACTACACAAATCATTACTTCAGTCTCACTCTCAGGTCAGCTCTCTCCACATCTCTCTCATATGATTGTACTATGTATAAGATTTGGTAATATTTGTAATTACAAGTAAAATTCGTAAATACAGATAATATTCGTAAGAGGTTGATCAAACGAAAGCAAAAGAGATGGCCCAAAAGGTTGAAGCACAAGGAGGAAATGGCGGTAACCAATGGGATGATGGATCCGAATACGACGCTGTGACCAAGATTCAAGTCGCAGCAGGCGGGAACGGAATTGAATATGTTAAGTTCACATACGTCAAGAACGGACAAACCGAAGAAGCCCCTCTACGCGGTGTCAAGGGCCGTAGTTTCGAAGCAGATCCGGTTCCTATACACTATCCTTGCCTATCTCTTCATTTTTATCTATAAGGACATTGACGTGAATTAATATATATATATATATAGGTTATATATTGTCAAGGGTTTGTTTTGATAATGTTCTTTTTAAGAAATTGACATTTTGATCTTGATCTCTACAGTTTGTGATAAACCATCCGGAGGAGCACTTAGTTTCTGTAGAAGGTCGGTATAACCCTGAAGGACTTATTCTAGGGCTAACGTTCAAATCCAACAAGAAGACTTCTGATCTCATTGGATATGAAGATGGTACACCGTTCACTCTCCAAGTTCAAGACAAGAAGATCGTTGGATTTTATGGCTTCGCTGGAAACAATCTCCATTCTCTTGGAGCGTACTTTGCTCCGTTGACTAATGTAACCCCCTTGAATGCCAAAAAGCTAGAAGCAAAGGGTGGTGACACGGGAGATATATGGGATGATGGTGTTTACGATAATGTTAGAAAGGTATATGTAGGGCAAGCCCAATATGGTATAGCCTTCGTCAAGTTTGAGTATGTCAATGGTTCTCAAGTGGTTGTTGGAGATGAACATGGAAAGAAGACAGAGCTAGGAGTTGAAGAGGTACAAAAATAGATAATTCTATGTTGTGATTCGTCAAAAGGATATATATATATATATATTTATATGGGTAACCTCACTCAAAATTATTTGGTTTCTTTGCAGTTTGAGATTGATGCGGATGACTACATCGTATACGTGGAAGGATACCGTGAGAAAGTTAATGGTATGACCTCAGAGATGATCACTTTTCTTTCATTCAAGACTTATAAAGGCAAAACCTCTCAGCCTATCGAACAAAGACCTGGTATTAAGTTTGTGCTACAAGGTGGAAAAATTGTTGGGTTTCACGGACGTTCGACCGACGTTCTAGACTCCCTCGGGGCTTATATTTCATTGTCGCCCACTCCAAACTTGCATGGAAAGTGGACAAAGGTAGTAATCTTTTATATATCACCATGGGAGCTAGTTCACTAAGCAGACTCTATATTATAAAAAATCCTAACTAACAAGTATTATTAATTAATTATAAGGTGGATGAAAATGGAGATGGTCCAGGGCTAAGATGCTCGCATGACATAGCACAGGTAGGAAACAAGATTTACTCTTTTGGTGGTGAGTTCACACCAAATCAGCCCATCGACAAACACCTTTACGTCTTTGACATCGAGAGCCGGACTTGGTCCATTTCTCCAGCCACGGGAGACATTCCAACCCTCTCTTGCCTAGGTGTCTGTATGGTGTCAATAGGATCGACCCTCTATGTCTTTGGAGGCCGAGACGCTTCACGTCAATACAACGGTTTCTACTCGTTTGACACGACCACAAACGAGTGGAAACTGCTAACTCCGGTCGAAGAAGGACCCACTCCTCGTAGTTTCCACTCAATGGCAGCCGATGAGGAAAACGTTTACGTTTTCGGTGGAGTGAGTGCTACGGCACGACTCAATACACTAGACTCTTACAACATCGTTGATAAGAAGTGGTTTCATTGTTCGACTCCAGGAGATTCCCTTACCGCAAGAGGAGGAGCAGGGCTCGAAGTGGTGCAAGGGAAGGTATGGGTTGTGTATGGGTTTAACGGATGTGAAGTAGATGATGTTCATTACTACGATCCTGTTCAAGACAAGTGGACACAAGTGGAAACATTCGGTGTGAGGCCTTCCGAAAGAAGTGTATTCGCTAGTGCGGCTCTTGGGAAACACATTGTGATTTTTGGAGGTGAAATTGCGATGGACCCGCTAGCTCACGTGGGTCCAGGTCAATTGACCGATGGAACTTTTGCATTGGACACAGAGACGTTGCAATGGGAGAGGCTGGATAAGTTTGGTGGAGAGGAAGAGACTCCGAGTAGCAGAGGATGGACCGCGTCCACAACTGCGACCATTGGTGGCAAGAAAGGACTTGTGATGCATGGTGGTAAAGCTCCAACCAATGACCGGTTTGATGATCTCTTCTTTTACGGAATTGACTCTGCCTAATTAAGGCAGATTTGGTGATGAACGTTTGTGATGCAATAAGGGAAGGGTCTTGATACCACCATATTATCATTCGTCAGCTTGTCCATTTTGTTGATGTTTTTTTTTTCCTAAACGTTTTCTATATGTTTAATTGTTTTATGTTTCGTGGTTTATCCAATAAATTGTTTATTTTCTTAAAATAAATCCCCAGATAAAAAAATGCGAACTAGAAGGGAGAGTCATAGCTTAATATTAAATAAATAACGATGGATGTGTTGTATACGCGTTTACAACTAATCCCATGCAGGATTCATATTGTAATTGTTTAACTAGTCTAGTGGTCAAAGTCATCTTCCCACATGGAGAGGTGCAGAGTTCGAAACTTTGAATCTCCAACCTCCTTTTCATTGTTCTTCAATTAAAAAAAAAAAAACATTTTCAAATAATAGGCCGTAATTGTTTTTTTGCTTCTGACCTTCAAATAATTGAGGAGGGCTCTGGTTGTTGCTCCTCTGCTTCTAGCCACTCTCTTTAAACTATGTGTTGTGTGTTCTCTAATGAGAATAACTATGCTAATGTGATTTCTCTTTACAATGGTGAATGGTGATCTTTCTTTTAATTATAACTGTGTATAAAACATTATCTCTATTAAAGAGAATCACATATCCAAGATGTATTGATGCTTCAACTTTCTTTTCAACGTTCACTATTTAAACCCATGCATAATGCATTCCTTTGTTCGCACTTCGTATTTTAATTGAAATATTTAGGTAAGTCATGCCTGTCTCTTTTCTTTTTTTCTTTTTCTTATAACCAAGTCCTGCCTTTCTTGGTTTGTCACTTTCTCATAATCTTATCCGTGAGTATTGATCTCTCTACGAAAATTTCAATTGACCATCTCAAAGAACTTGTAAAATGCTCTTCCTTATTATCATCCTTTTTTTCCCTAAAATTTAGTATTTGTCTTTAGCATATTTTGTTTTAGTTGAAAACGATTGATAAATTAGTGTTACATCCAAATGCTGGAATTTTATAATAAAATAAAGAAGTTAGTAGGGTTCATGTTAGATGTGTAAAATACTTTTTTCACTAAGACATTAGATTTCTGTTTCGATAGATTATTATAAATTCTTCAGTTTGTTGATGTCATTACTATTGACTCTTTCAGTTAAAAATGTCACAGAAAGTAGGACCTTTCGGTGGTAACAAAGGAGATCCATTCGACGATAGCGTTTTTGGTTACAACGGTGTGAGGAAAGTGATTGTTGGGGAAAACGGTAACGGCGTGGATTGTATCAAAATCGAATACGAGAAAGACGGCAAATTCGAGACACAAATGCACGGAAGTGTCACCGGAGTACTAAAAGAGGTTGCATAACTTTGTCTACATATGATACTGCATTTCTAATTATATGTGTTGACTATACCATTCTCTGTTTTTTGCTCTGTTTCTTCTTTGTTGCAGTTTGTACTTAACTATATCACATCAATTCAGGCAAGCTATAGCGATGTTGCGAGATACAACACAACTATCGTGAAGTCTCTTATCTTCAAGACATCACACGGGAGAAAATCTCCCATGTATGGTCAGATAGCGATTTTTAAAACAGATTTCGTGGTGGAAGGTAATTGTGGAGCAAAACTTACCGGGTTCCATGGAAGGTCTGGTACTGCTCTGTTTGCTATTGGAGCTCATTTTCTCGCGCCTTCTTCTCCTGTGAAGCAGTTAGAACCTCAAGGTGGAGACAGAGGATATGCTTGGGATGATGGTGTTTACGATGGTGTAAGTAAAATATCGGTTACACAAGATGGTAGCTACCTAAGCTATGTTAAGTTCAAGTATGTTAAAGGAAGCACATCTGTTCGGCATTCTCACGGAAAGATGAACCAAGAACCAAAAGAGTTTAAGGTTGATTATCCAAATGAATTTATTACATCAGTGGAAGGAACTTACATTTTTGTGGTTATGTAACCTCGCTTACTTTCAAAACATCAAAGTGTAGAATCTCTCCTGTATTTGGAAAAGTGTCTAGTAAGAAATTCGTCCTTGCGGTGCTTGTCGGATTCCGTGGACGTAATAGTGAAAGTGACAATGCTCTCAGAGCACTTGGAGCAAATTTTGCGCCAGTTCCAGCTCCAGTTGCACCGGTTCCAGCGCCAGTCCCCACACAAGTTCCGGCTAAGAAACTAGAAGCAAAAGGCGGAGATGGAGGAGCCATGTGGGATGATGGTTTCTATGAAGATGTGAGGAAGGTATATGTAGGACAAGGTGACTCCGGTGTGTCTTTTGTTAAGTTTGAGTATGCTAATCGCAAGGAGCTTGTAGCTGGAGTTGGCCATGGGAAGATGTCAATTCTTGGAACAGAGGAGGTTTTTGTGCTCTGTTCTCGTATTGACCTAATAATGTTTTCTTGAGATCCAAGTTTCACTGGTCTTTGTATTTTGTGGCAGTTTGTGCTCGATTCTCCAAATGAATACATTGTATCGGTGGAGGGAAGTTACGATAAATTATTTGGAGTGGAAGGCGAGTTGGTGACGATGCTTAGGTTCAAGACAAACAAGCGTACCTCTCCACCGTTTGGGCTCGATGCAGGCACAACGTTTGCGTTGGAGATGAAAGATCATAAGATCGTTGGATTCCATGGCAAAGCTGGAGATTTTGTTCATCAAGTTGGTATCCACGTCACCCAAATCACCAAGTCTTAAAGCTTTGTGAGCTTTCTCTTCTATTCCTAGAATAAAATTAAAAAGCCATGTCTGTTTGTTACTCCTCAGCTTCTAGTTACTCTCTTTTAACTATGTCTTGCTTCGTTTGTTTGTTATGTGTTATGAAGTGGTCTGCTTCTTTGAATAAAGCATCGTTTTGTTGGAATGTGATAAACTGATAATTGTGTTATGCTATACTTGGATGCATGAGGATAAATGAAAACTAACTATTCAACTAAACCCTAAAACCTATACGATCAAAATTATAGTAAATAGTAACACTTAATGAGACTTTAAAGTTGAGATGTGTAACTAGTCACCACTCACTCATGTTAGTGATTCATGTGTGTGTCAGTGTGTGTGTGTGTGTTTTTATCAAGGTCTTCTCTTAAGATTCATAAGTGTGAATCTGGTGGGACTTAATTGGTCTGGTGGAGTAGAACCTATGCGGGCAATGAGGAAGGTTAAGGTAGGCTAACCGAGCCCACTCTCTAAGTGTTTAATTTGTAACCTTAATTCGTAAATAAAAGCTGTTTAATTTGTAACCTTTATTAGATAAAATTTTGTCTTTTTTTTTGTCAAAAGATAAAATGTTGTCAATCATTTTAAAAACAAAGAAAAAAACTTTTTTGGCAAGAATTTATATATTTGCTTGTCATAAATTTTCCATTTTGTAGTATTTTGAAAAAAATATTTTAACGAATGGAAGCAATAACTCGACAAAAAGAGTCAAACTAAAGTACCTTCACATGCAAAACAAAACGTAAATTTGGTATTTTTTTCCCATTAAAAAAAATATATATATATTCTTGGCCTTGTGTGCGAAGACGATCGAGAACGAGAAGAACGATAAGCTCAATACGCACGAACGTAGATCGAAGACTGGAAAGGTATATCTTCATCAAAATATTCATGATTATGGTTGAGTTTAATTTTGTTTACGTATTTGTTTTAATTTTTCAAAAGTCCACTGTTGGCTGGCTGTTGCTATCTTGGAATGATTTTCATATCTCAATAACTATTGTTTACTCTAAGTTAAATTATTGGGGTGCTATTTATGATGACTGATGAAGTGATGGGAACATGATTGCAATATTAAAATCTCTTTTTTATTTATATTAATTATAAGTTTGTACCCACTTCATTTTAAATAGATAATGCCAAGACGTAGGTATATTATTACTGAATTTATTTTTTAATAATAAGTAAATATGCAGGTTTCAACTAGAAAGGTAACACATCAACAAGAAATACCAAAAACCACTAGCTTACATATTTTGATCATATAAGTATTGAATAATATAGTTATAGATGATCAAATAGTTATTATTAATTACTTAGCTAGTGTAATTTCTATCGATTGTTTCACATTCGCAACAGATAATTATATAAATAAATACATACTACATGTTAACCTTTGTTTTTGTTAAATAGGATGTTTTCTTGATTGATGATCTAGATCAACTTTTAATAATTTATACGTACCAGCTTTCATTCGATCGTGCGACTTCTTGGAATATCCCATGGTACATTTGCAGTCGAGCTAGAAAGCTTTTTTGATAATTTATGAATCATATTAAGCGTCTCTCAATTAGATTAATATTTAGTACCAGTGTAAATGATACAATTATAAATCTTTTTACCAACGAATACAGAATTTGTTTTAGAAATATTCTTCGCAAAATTTTATAATATTTCATAAATCAGTTATAAAAAAAAAAAAAGCAGTTTTGAATTCAGAGGAATTCGTAAATTTCCCTAAGAGTTATTAAAACTAGTTGTGATATTTTGGAGTATTCTTTATGGCTAGATCCATATGATCCGGTTCTTGTATCTAGATTTTTTTTACGGAATATTGTATGATATATCTAGTCTCCTCTTTGGTTCTAAACTTCTAATTAATCTTCGGTGATTTGAATTAAACGTTACTGTTTTTAAATTATGATTAAGGCTTTAAAA
Organism: Arabidopsis thaliana; assembly: GCF_000001735.4. Taxonomy (NCBI): domain Eukaryota; kingdom Viridiplantae; phylum Streptophyta; class Magnoliopsida; order Brassicales; family Brassicaceae; genus Arabidopsis; species Arabidopsis thaliana. The sequence continues at coordinate 5,579,004 of NC_003074.8, forward strand.
CATGTTCATACAATAATTACCAAATCTTAACCAATTAGACTCTTAATAAGGAGAACGTATATATATGTTGCAACTTGCAACTTTAGCCCTTTACAAATAATTAATCGTACATAATCTAATTGATAAACGATTCTTTAAATTTTAAAACAATGAATTAGCTTGCTGCCATCGTTTAATGGGCCAACGCCAATATAAAGACGATTAGTTGAGAAGTTGTGCAAGTAGAAGTATATGAATATTTTCATTATCTAAAAAAAAAAATGTATATGAACATGCGTTTTTCCCAGTAATGCTTTTTATATAAATATGCCTCGTGGATCACGAAAGAATAAATTATTATTTCCCTTATTATTTCATCTAGTACGATCAATATCAAGAAGTCAATATAAATAAACATACAATTCACTTTAATTGATCATAGCACCGATAACAATCTACTCTCTTTAAAAGGTCTTATCTCTATTCTTCTCTATTATGTAAAAATTGGTTAATAGTAGATATTAACAATTTATTTTTGCAACTACAGAAATTCGTAAGTACTATCAAGAAGCAGAAGATGGCCCAAAAGGTGGAAGCACAAGGAGGGAAAGGAGCCAACCTATGGGACGATGGATCGACACATGACGCCGTGACCAAGATTCAGCTCGCAGCAGGCATAGACGGAATTCAATATGTTCAGTTTGATTATGTCAAGAACGGACAACCCGAACAAGCTCCTCTTCGTGGTACCAAAGGCCGTGTTCTCCCAGCTGATCCGGTTCCTATATTTTCCTTGCCCATTAATCTTCTTCTTTCTATATGTATACTGTTATATTTTGAAGTTTTGACATTTTCATCTTGATCTATTTCTACAGTTTGTGATTAACCATCCAGACGAACATCTAGTTTCTGTAGAAGGTTGGTATAGCCCTGAAGGTATCATTCAAGGAATTAAGTTCATCTCCAACAAGAAGACTTCTGATGTCATTGGATCCGATGAGGGTACTCACTTCACTCTACAAGTTAAAGACAAGAAGATCATTGGCTTTCATGGGTCTGCCGGGGGCAATCTTAATTCTCTTGGGGCTTACTTTGCTCCGTTGACTACTACAACTCCGTTGACTCCTGCCAAGCAGCTAACGGCATTTGGTAGTGATGACGGAACTGTATGGGATGATGGTGCTTACGTTGGGGTTAAGAAGGTGTACGTTGGACAAGCCCAAGATGGAATCTCAGCTGTTAAGTTTGTGTACGACAAAAGCCCTGAGGAGGTCACAGGAGAAGAACATGGAAAGAGTACTCTACTCGGATTCGAAGAGGTATAATACTTTCTTTGCTCTTTTTGTTGAATGTAAAAATTATACATCAGAGAATTCAAATTCTCTTCCGGTTTCCATCATAATGTATTCAATTGTTTTATTTGGTTTCCAATAACTGCAGTTCGTACTTGACTATCCAAGTGAATACATCACCGCAGTCGATGGCACTTATGATAAAATCTTTGGGAGTGATGGCTCAGTCATAACTATGCTCAGGTTCAAGACTAATAAGCAAACGTCTCCTCCCTTTGGACTTGAAGCTGGCACAGTCTTCGAACTCAAAGAGGAAGGCCACAAGATCGTTGGTTTCCATGGAAGAGCCGATGTTCTGCTCCACAAAATTGGAGTCCATGTTCGTCCTTTATCCAACTGATGATGGAGCTCTTTATCCTTGATTCCATGCATCTAATAAGTTATCAAATCTATCTTCTAAATTTCTCATATGAGGTCTCTTCATGCCTCTGGTGAATGGTGATCTTTGATAAGTGTTTTACGCGTTGTCTCTTGCGATGTTGTTTTTTCTTTGTTCTTCTTGTGCTCTATTTTAATAAAGGAAGTTTGTTCCAATCTGATCTTTAGTTTCCCTATATGTTCTATAATACTTACTTTTGCCATTATTTGGTTCTGATACTAATTTTACTTGCTATAATTCAAACTAAAATCTCAACGTATGAATTGTACAATTTAAAATGCAAATGTTAACTTTTTTGGATCAAATATATAGTTGTTCGTATTTTCTCAGTAAAAAAATCCTGCACAAAGTTTTTATCTAGAATGTGTGACCATATTGAAGTTTTTGGCCTTCTCCAAACATAAAAAGTTATTAGTTAAAAGTATATGAGTTGGCCAAAAAATACGAACCGGTTCTTGTTTCTAGATTGAGCGTTACAGAAAATTGTATTATATATATACTCTTGGTTCTAATTTCTCTTAGGTGATTTCAATTATACTTTTACTGTTTGAAATAATGTACAATGCTGTGGAAACATGTTCTTACAAGACTTATCAAATCGTCAACCAATTAGAGTCCTAAAAAGGGGGTCACTAATTGTAGAATTCTGACTTATATAAATTGCAACTTGCACCCTTTACAAGTAATAACGTATATAATAAAATTGACGACTCTGTGAATTTTAAAAGAACTAATTAGCTTGCTGCCATCGTTTCATTGGCCAACACCAATATAAAGACGATTAGTTGAGAAGCTGTGGAAGTAAAAAAGGAGTATATGAATATTTGAACATGTATTTCTTCCGGTAATGTTTTAAATATGCCTCGTGGATCACGAAATAATAGATTATTATTTCTGCTAGTACGATCAATGATCCTATATGCGGATATATGGTTATATGCAAGAAGTCAATATAAACACCTATGATTCACTTAAATCGATCACAATCTACTCACTTTTGAAGGTCATCTCTCTTTTCCTCTCTATTAGTACAAAATTGGTTAATAATTGAAAATTCACAATTTGTTTTTTTTTCCAATTATAGTAACTATAGTAAGATTGATCAGCAAGCAAAATATGGCTCAAAAGGTTGAAGCAAAAGGAGGGAAAGGAGGCAACCAATGGGACGATGGATCCGATCATGACGCCGTGACCAAGATTCAGGTTGCAGTAGGCGGAATGGGAATTCAATACATTCAGTTCGATTACGTCAAGAACGGACAAACCGAACAAACTCCTCTTCGTGGTATCAAAGGCAGTACCATTCCAACTGATCCGGTTCCTATACATTTTCCTTGCTTATTTGACTTCTTCTAATTTTTATAGAAAATCTATTGTTTTACGTTGAAGTATTGACATATTGAACTTGATCTCTACAGTTTGTGATTAACCATCCTGAGGAGCATCTAGTTTCTATTGAAATTTGGTATAAACCTGATGGTCTTATTCAAGGGCTTAGGTTCATATCCAACAAAAAGACTTCTCGTTTCATTGGATACGATCGTGGTACTAGATCATTTCTCCAAGTTCAAGACAAGAAGATCATTGGCTTTCATGGGTCTGCCGGAGACAATCTTAATTCTCTTGGAGCTTACTTTGCTCCGTTGACTATCCCATTGACTCCTGCCAAGCCGCTACCGGCACTTGGTAGTGATGATGGAACAGCATGGGATGATGGTGCTTACGTTGGGGTTAAGAAGGTGTACGTAGGACAAGCCCAAGATGGTATATCGGCTGTTAAGTTTGTATACGACAAAAGCCCTGAGGAGGTCACAGGAGAAGAACATGGAAAGAGTACTCTACTCGGATTCGAAGAGGTATAATGTTTTCTTTCTCTTTTTTTTTTTGTTGTTGATGAATGTTATATACATATAGCTATATATATGCTTTGATCAGAGAATTCAAATTTTCTTTCGATTTCCATGATGACGTATTCAAGGTTCCAATAACTGCAGTTCGTACTTGACTATCCAAGTGAATACATCATCGCAGTCGAAGGCACCTACGATAAAATCTTTGGGAGTGATGGCTCAGTCATAACTATGCTTAGGTTCAAGACTAATAAGCAAACGTCCCCTCCCTTTGGACTTGAAGCTGGCACTGCCTTCGAACTCAAAGAGGAAGGCCACAAAATCGTTGGCTTCCATGGAAGAGCCGATGCTTTGCTCCACAAAATTGGAGTTCATGTCCGTCCCGTTTCCAACTGACCATGAAGATCTTTATCTTTGATTCCATGGAGATCTTTATCTTTATCTTATAAATTGGTCATTTGAGGTCTCTTCATGCCTCTGGTGACCTCTGATAAGTGTTTTAACTTTTAAGTGTTGTATCTTGTGTTGCCGGTTTTTCTTTGATGTGGTTGTGTTCCATTTTAATTAAGGAAGTTTGTTTCATCTCTTCTAATTTTTATATCCCCAAATGTTCCGATATATATTTCCCATTTGCGTCTGATACTAATTCTCTTACTATAATTAAACAAAAATCTCAATGTACGAATTGTACAATTTAAAACAAAAGTAAATTTTTTTGGATCCAAAATATAGGTGTTTTCTTTTCTCCAAAACAAAAATACCTGCGTAATTTTTTTTATCTAGATTGTGGCCAAAATATAGAAGTTTTCGGCTAAAAAATATTATTAGTTGCAAATAATATGAGTTGGCCAAAAATAAAGAAAATAATAAAAGTATGTAGCCTTCTTGGGTAAAATAATTTAATACTCAACGTGGATCACGAATTATGGATTACTATTATTTAGAATTGTGTTAATTAATTAAATAATGAGGCCTATATGTGGATCTATTCTTGAATATTAATTAGATTCTTTTTTGGTAAAATATCTTTGCTAATTCCAAGAGGTCAATAAATTAACGTACAGCCCACTCGGATGGATCACCACTTATCCTCATCCTTTATATCTCTTATGATACTATATTATAGTAAAATTTGGTTAATAGTTGCAATTAACAATTTGTTTTTTGCAGTTTTAGTAACTCCTAAGAAAAAATGTTTCGTAGTCTAGTGGTTGTTTTATAGATTAGAGTCTTATTGGTGAACGGTTTAAACTTTAGATATTTTTTTTCACTTCACTTCTTACCCCAAAAAAAACTCCAAAGATTGGTAAAAATCAAACAATGATGGCTCAAAAGGTGAACTTGGTAGTGATAAAAGAACTGCATGGGACGATGGTGGCATGGTGCTTACAACAGTGTTAAGGTGTATATATGTCAAGGCCACGATTGTCGATTGTGTGTCCACGGTTAGTTTGAGTATGCCAATGCTTCTCAAGTTGTTGCTGGAGATGAACACGGAAAGAGGTACTTATATATCGCTGCGGCCTAAACGGGCCAAACGCATTTTGAACCCATTTATTTTATAACTTGGTTGGTCGAGATACGGACTTTTTTTTTAATAAGTGACCCGTTTAATCCCACAACTTCCCTAGGCATTGTGGTCTTTGACTATTGTGACTATACTAGTTATTTTATACCTTCTTAAAGTCAGACCGGTTTCCATCGGACAAGATTAAGTTGTTTTGCTTGATTTCATTGTAGTTCGACATTGATTATCCAAGTGAATACATCACCGCTGTCGATGGCACATGCGATTAAATCTTTGGAAGTGACTCTGCGGTCATTATCATATGCTTAGGTTCAAGACTATTATGCGAACATCTAATCCCTTTGGTCTTGAAGCTGGCAAGACTATTATGCCAAAGGGATTAAATCTGATGATGATGGGAGAATCATAATGATCCTTCAGTTCTGACCATAAAACTTTTCGCTCCTCCACGTAGTTTGAAGCATAGACAAAGGAACAGAAAAATTCATCCTGTCGATCTTCTAGCTTCACCGAACAAGTCAGCAATTGACCACTCTTATAAATAGGACTAAGTCGCACATTCTTACGCCATAGAACCCAAATACGACCCCGTCTATTGTGCTCATAATTAGTGAGAAGCGACCAATCCTTGAAAAGCTTACCAACAAGCTGCGAAACCTTACTCTCCTTTACTCTCGTTTCAACCAAGCAACCAAACTTGAAAAAAGATTAGTTATTAGAATTATAATTATCGGTAACCTTGAAATCACCATGAAATTAATTTTCTTGTTATATTCTTATCCTCTTCTTCTTTTTCTTAGCAATTTTTTCTTCATATCCTTTTTTTTATTAGTAGTCTATTGAGAGAAGTTTAATACAACAGTAGAGTAGAATGATATAACATTACTACTTGAAATAGTTGTTTGCGAGCGAATTCATGTTTTGTGAAGAAAATCGTTTTTCAAGTATTTTATTACCCCTAGCGGATTTTTTATAAGAAAACTAAATTTCCGCAATCTGGATCTTGAATAACACGCGTAGACAACACACCACGTCAACGAGTTTCAGGGTCGACGTACACGTCAACTTTAACGTTTTATAGAAGATTTTGAATTAGTATGCTGATCCATTTTTATAACCCCAATCTGACTAAAGATCGCGATTCACGAGTCGCGAAACAACGAGATACTTAGGCACAAATCTTTCTTGCCACATTCAGGCACGCAATGATGTACGCTAGACTATTTTTTTGCTGTCAACAACTACTGAAAAATGTTTTTGTTTTCTTTTCTTTTCTTGGTTTGATATATTAAATTGCGACAACATTAACAATTATCAAATCTTGTAGAATATTGAAATGAAACAATGTAATATCCTGAAACACAATTTCCCCATCTTGAAAACTAAAACTTCATTGGCAAAATAAAATAAAATGAAACCTCATCTTATTTCCGACAAAATCAGTCATTAGAAGTTTTTCGTGCTTCAAGATTCCAATGACCACAAGTAATATAAATCTATACCAAACCAAATTTGACTACCATCCGTTTGCAATTAGAATTCAATTTTCCTTTCATGTTACTATTTCAAACAGAAACATGCCAAAAATGGAACTTACCTCATTATGTCCGATAACTAACCGTTATGCTACTCCTTAAGAAACGTGTGCTACTATCATATCATTAATACACAAATTCAACTCATTTGCTTCATATTCACAACAATTTAATAGTTTCACGTATCGTGGATATATCGCGAGATTATACAATATCTTCTATTAATTAATTGCTGGCATGATTGTAAAAAAAAAAAAAAAACTGCTGGCATGTATTCAAAAAAATCAATATATACCCCCATGCAGTTCTTCGTAGATGGATCACTCGACTCTTTCTATCTATCTCTTATCAGGTCAAATCTTATTCTCTCATATCTGATAGTATTTTTGTAAATATTGGTTATTAAAAAATTGTGTTCGTAATTACAGGTAATTCGAAAGACATCAAAAGCAAGCAAAAGATGGCTCAAAAGGTGGAAGCACAAGGAGGTATTGGAGGAGATGTATGGGATGATGGTGCTCACGACGGCGTTAGAAAGGTGCATGTAGGGCAAGGCCTTGATGGTGTTTCGTTTATCAATGTCGTGTACGAGAATGGTTCACAGGAAGTTGTAGGAGGTGAACATGGAAAGAAGTCACTAATTGGAATCGAAACGGTACGTAAAAATGTTTTGCTTCGAATCCACTAATCTTGTCTTTATTTTGCTTAAGTTTATATTATATGTTCTTAAAACTACTAAACTCTCAATACTAGGGATATAACGTTATGATAGGATAATAGCTCGCGGACCATCCAATTAGCCATGTTTAGAATTTAGGTCGTATCAGTTCTAATGATTAATTATAGTTCTAAAGCCAAACCTAAATATTAAAAATAAGAACCAATAATTACCAGACCAATTGACGCCTTATACGTATAATTATGGTTCTAACAAGCCAAACCTAAACCTTAAACTATTACTCAATATATCTTTCTATTTTTGCAGTTTGAGGTTGATGCAGACGACTACATCGTAGCAGTGCAGGTGACCTATGACAAAATATTTGGCTATGACTCCGACATCATCACATCCATAACCTTCTCTACATTCAAGGGAAAAACCTCGCCACCCTACGGATTAGATACCGAAAATAAGTTTGTACTCAAGGAAAAGAACGGTGGCAAACTTGTTGGGTTCCATGGACGCGCTGGCGAAATTCTATATGCTCTTGGAGCGTATTTTACTACAACCACAACTCCTTTGACTCCTGCCAAGAAACTACCGGCTGTTGGTGGTGACGAAGGAACTGCCTGGGATGATGGTGCTTTCGATGGTGTTAAGAAAGTGTATATAGGGCAAGCCCAAGATGGTATATCGGCCGTGAAGTTTGTGTACGATAAGGGCGCCGAGGATATTGTAGGAGATGAACATGGAAATGATACTCTACTCGGATTTGAAGAGGTATAATACTTCTTGCTTTCTTCTCTTGTGGTTGAATGTGAAATGTTTTTACAAAATGATATGAATATCTTACACAAAAATATGCTTGGGTAAGGGAATCCACATAAACTTTCGTGGATAAAATCATGCATATTTTATATTAGCTAGTGTTGAATATCTCCATTTTTGATATAAAATATTTTAACTAACTCAATTGTTTTATTTGGTTTCCATCAATTGCAGTTCCAACTTGACTATCCAAGTGAATATATTACTGCAGTTGAAGGCACATATGACAAAATATTTGGTTTTGAGACTGAAGTCATAAATATGCTTAGGTTCAAAACTAATAAGAAAACGTCTCCTCCCTTTGGAATTGAAGCTGGCACAGCCTTCGAACTCAAAGAAGAAGGTTGCAAGATCGTCGGGTTTCATGGAAAAGTAAGTGCGGTGCTTCATCAGTTTGGAGTCCATATCCTTCCTGTCACCAACTGATCATCACATATATATATATATATATATGTCTCTTCTATACCACCAAGTTTGTCACGTGTGATATCTTCATTAAGTTTTAAGTTTTCTAATTTTTCTTGTTCTGTTTATCTATGTTTTAAGTGTCTTTAAGTATGGTGTTTTGTGAAGTTGTTATGCCTGTAATATTATATGTGATTGGCTTTAATAAAAGTGGGTGATTATTATACATATCAGTTGCACATTAGGAGAAAAGCTTATATTCATACTCAGTATCTCGGCATCTAGTGTATGATGGAAACAATTATCTTTAAGACTTTAGCATTATTTAAAGTGAGAAACAAGAAAACTTCGCCATAATTGGAGAATTGGTCATTTTGATCAAAATCCAACACCAGACTACGCGCAGTCCGTTTCGAAGGAGGTACACTCCACTTAGTATCTAGATTTAATTTATTATACAGTATGTTTAATTTTTTTTTTTTTTCAAACACATATTTTTCTTCTTAAGAATATATATGGAAATATAATATGTTAATTATGTAATGATCAAATAATATTAAAACACACATATATATATATATATAAACCATATGAGCAATTGGATAACGGGTAAAATCTAACCAGGTTTCAAAAATTGTAACTATTGTTGATTTTTTTTTTTTTTTGATCAACAACTATTGTTGAGAAAAACATGTATTATGTGAGCAAAGGAAAAAAAGGGAAAAAAAACTACAGATCAGTAATATCAACTACTCCAATTCAACTTATTTGCTTCATATTCACAACATTCTAATATTTTAATGACTCGTGGATCACGAGATTATATTAACATTTCTATAGATTAATTAGTGGCCTACATTCAATGATATCAATAATTACACATTTTATCCAGAAATAAAAATAATCAATAAATACGCATGAAGGTCATTGTAATGCATATCAATAACTCGTTCCCTCTCTCCTCAGGTAAATTCTCAGTCTCTCGTCTGATAATAGTTTTGTAGAGTTTGGTTAATAAAACTAATCGTGTACGCTACTAATACGTACAGGTAACTAATTAATATTCAAAAAGATGGCTCAAAAAGTGGAAGCAGGGGGTGGCGCCGGAGGAGCTTCATGGGATGATGGTGTCCACGATGGCGTTAGAAAGGTGCATGTAGGGCAAGGCCAAGATGGTGTGTCATCTATCAACGTCGTGTATGCGAAGGACTCTCAGGATGTTGAAGGAGGTGAACACGGAAAGAAAACGTTACTTGGATTTGAAACGGTATGTAGTGGTGTTTGCTACCACTCTCTTTGAGTTTAACTTATTAGCCTTGTTCGGATCAGTTTTAAAGCTTTGTAAAATGAGAACCAATTAAGACTAGACCAATTCACACCTAATACGGTCTAGATTGAGTTAATCTATACAACATCTCTACTCACGAGAGGTATCTTTTCGATCATTGCAGTTTGAGGTTGATGCAGACGACTACATAGTAGCAGTGCAAGTGACCTACGACAACGTGTTTGGCCAAGACTCTGACATCATCACATCTATTACCTTCAATACATTCAAGGGAAAAACATCTCCACCCTATGGATTGGAAACGCAAAAGAAGTTTGTACTCAAGGACAAAAACGGTGGTAAACTTGTTGGCTTCCATGGACGCGCTGGTGAAGCTTTATATGCTCTTGGAGCATATTTTGCTACAACCACAACTCCTGTGACTCCTGCCAAAAAACTATCTGCAATTGGTGGTGATGAAGGAACTGCATGGGACGACGGTGCGTACGATGGTGTCAAGAAGGTGTACGTAGGACAAGGCCAAGATGGGATATCAGCCGTTAAGTTTGAGTACAACAAAGGCGCGGAGAATATCGTAGGAGGTGAACATGGAAAGCCTACTTTACTCGGATTCGAGGAGGTATTTTTTGTTTTTGCTATCAAAATTCAAAATATGTTGTATCTTTTCATTTTCTTAAAACTAATTGACAGTAAGCAGATTGATCTATATGATTTAAAATCCTTTAATTGCAGTTTGAGATTGACTATCCAAGTGAATACATCACCGCAGTTGAAGGCACCTATGATAAAATCTTTGGGAGTGATGGCCTAATCATAACTATGCTTAGGTTCAAGACTAATAAACAAACGTCTGCTCCCTTTGGACTTGAAGCTGGCACAGCCTTCGAACTTAAAGAGGAAGGGCACAAGATCGTTGGCTTCCATGGAAAAGCCAGTGAGTTGCTTCATCAGTTTGGAGTCCATGTCATGCCACTCACCAACTGATCACATTACAGCTACCTCCTTCGCTTCCATCGAACTTGTTAATGTGATCTCTTGAAAATAACTTGTTATACCTATGATGGTTATGCCTATCTATGTTTAAATGTTTTTAAGCGTTCTCTTTTGTGATGTTGGTCTTTATATAATGTTACGTATGATAGATTTGAATAAAGGTGGTTGATTCCATCCCTATAAATTGCACATTAAGTCCCATCGTGAACAACGTTCGATCCATACTAAATTAAGTTACTGCAAGTGTGTTTAGCGTATTCAGATTAACATTTTACTGAATTAATTTTGTTTTAGGTAAAGACCCGCGAATATATGTTTAATATGTTTAAATGAAGTCCAATTATTACATGGGGACTATAGATCATATAATCATAGATTAAAGTTCATTATTGTTTAGGTATAAATAAAAGTTTTTTGAAAATAGTATTAGGTTTTGTAAGTAAAAATTGGTTAATTGGGTGGTCATGATCATACTGATAAAAAAATGAAAGTATATGAAAAAAGGATTGTTGGAATGTATTAATTTGGCTCGGCTTTGGCAAACCTGGGATAGATTGCGTCCTAACTTTTAGTGATTTGGCATTTAGGCCTTACCAATCAACTGATCCAGCCCATGTAATGCTAATCTTGGAATTTTCCCTTTTTGAAATTCAGTTTGCAATATATTAATCTTGGATTTTTCCATCTTTCTAATTGATTTACAATATTTTTATATTGGATCAGCCGCGTAAGGAGGAGATCTGATCTGATCTGATCCACACACGTCTCACGAGTGTAGTAGGCTCGACGTGCTCAAACTCAAAGTGTGATAACGTATTTTTTAAGCTTAAAAGAAGTCATCATTATTGTTATCTGTCTCAATAGAAATAAACGCCACGAGATCCACGAGTCGCATTTTTTTTATTTTGCCAAAAGTCAAAAATATGTTTCCATATATATCTTCGGAAATTAAGAAGAATTAGATTTTAATCTGCGGTATACCGCGGGGACAATTTATCTTTTTAAAGTTAGTATAATTTTTTTTTGCAAATTATATCTATTTATAATATATTTTTATTTTATAGTTTACAATTATTATTAAGTAACGTACTGCCAAACCCGTCCCGCCAAACCCATCCCGTAAAAAAACCATTTATTTATATTACTGTTGATCTTATTTATGATATATTTATAAATCATTGTCTATATATTTTTGTCGATGCGGGACGTTGAACCCACACATTTTTTGCCAATTGGTTAATATATGTTCATTTTTAAAATTTTGAATCATAAAATATGATGGAAAAAATTAAGATTTTTTTAAACTCTATATATTATATAATGATGTTAAAAATTATGATATATCAAACTTTTTATAAGTTTAAATATTAATAATGTTTTATAAATTTTAAATATATAAATAATAATATTTAAAAAATTAATATGTTTGTTTATAAAGTAATGACATAATAACTCTAAAAGCAAGGATTTAGAAGATTTAAATCTTTAATTAAATATTTTCATTAATAAATAATTAATGTCAGTGACATGACATTGTAAATAAGTTCAAATACAAAATTTATTTATTTAAACAAAAAACGTTTAGTAAGAATAATATTTATTTAACAAAAAACTTTGTTTTAAAATATTGTTAACAAATATGTTTATGCTAATTTTAAGGGATTGATTTGAAGTTTGTTAGGATTAAATTTGATTGATAATGTGATTGACAATTTAAATAAAAAGTTTAAAGTAAAATTAATTATTTTGGAAAAAAAAATTAATGCTAATGACATTAGATCGTAAATAAGTTCAGGATTTATTTGCTAAAATAGCTACAAAAATGTATATATAGATTTCAAAATATACTTTTTTAATCACTATTTTTTCGTGGAGTAGCTGTCTACGAATGTTCTATCCAATACATTCGAACACGTGATTGTTCGTTAATTTTCTTGATTCTGTAAGAGAAACAAAAAATATAGATGTCCAACTTTTTTTTTCGGGTGGGAATATAGACGTCCAGCTTAGCTACGTACTGAATAATTCAAAGTTCCAAACTAGTATATATTAATACAATTGACGATAAGGTCATAAGGATCGATGGATTCCAACGATTCGATACAAGTATTAATGAAATAAGATAACACGATTGTGACAGCAAACTCTATATTGATATTTCTATTTTTTAATTAGCCATGCGTTGCACGATCAATTTACAAAATAATAAAAGAAAATGATCGATCAAAGAGCATTCCATTGAAATTTAATTCCATCCTGTAATCACATAATTTTGGGCCCAATCCTATTTTTCAAATGTAACATGCTATTACATAGTCACATAGAACATCCTAAAATAGGGTTAAAATGTACTTTTATCTATTTGCAATTTTGATATTTTCCTTTCTGAAAAAGATTAGTATATGGCAAATTATCTTTTAGATAAAAGATCTTTTGTTCTGACTATACATTAATTTATTTTAAAAAAAAAACTTAACAGATATATTTGCAAATACAAAATGATGAAAAATAAAAGGGATACCATAATCTAAAATCTGACAAAGAAAATATACAAAAAGTCAATTACGATACTTAGAAAAAGAACTATATATTTTTGGGTAGGGAAGTTCAAAAACAAATTACCGATTTGCTGACTATATGAGCAATTATTACATACTTTTATTTATTTGTACAACAATTATTACACATACTTGTGTGGACCAACATGATTAATTTTATATTGGCCATATGGTGCGTAGTAAATGTTATAATAACTTGAAATTAAATAATAACTAAGCTCGACTCGATATATAGATCCAACCAGTAGCCTCTCTTATTCACACCTAATCTTCATCTTCATCTTCGCATTCATAGTCTCTACGATCAGGTAATCCCCCTCTCTCTATCTATCTTTCATATATGTGTGTATGTGTAAACTATCTATATTCTGAAAATAGATCAATCAATTGATCTTTTCCTATCTCAATTGTTTTCACAACCATCAGTTTGACTTTTGATCGTTTAAGGCTCGAGAGAATTATCATTCACTGTAGTAAAGATAGTTTATACCAACAAACCCATTTGGTGTTGACCAGCTTTCAACATAAGTATGAGTTAGAGCTAGAACCGGATTAGTATTAATGTTACTTGTACCTGTTCATAGTACTAACCAAAAATGATCCAAAAAAATGAAAATAACAAATAAACCATTTATGGTTATCACAGATAGATAAAAGAAGTCAACAACGATGTCTTGGGACGATGGATCACACGCAAAGGTGAAGAAAGTGCAGCTAACCTTCGATGAGATCATCTACTCAATCCAGGTCACGTACGACGGAGCCACCGCTCTTCAATCCCAGCTTCGCGGCTCCGTTGGTCCCAAATCTGCTGAGGTTTGTGGAAAAAAACACACTAAGATCACTTATTTTTACAGATATAATGTGTAATTTTTTTGTTAAGTTAATTAACTTTAATGTCATATACATACATAATCAGTTCACTTTGGCTCCGGACGAGTACATAACGGCCCTTTCTGCTTACGGCAAATCGTTGAGTACGCAAGAAGTTATTACGGCGTTGACTTTCACAACCAACAAGACTTCTTATGGACCTTACGGTACCAAATCCGGTTTCCAGATTTCTGCTCCGGAAGCCACCGGTAAACAGATCTCCGGTTTCCTTGGTACCAGCGGCAATGTTCTCAACACCATCGACGTTCACTATTCTCCCATACCTACTGGAGGAACTGGCACCGGAGGAACTGGCACCGGAACTGGCACCGGAACTGGCACTGGAACTGGCACTGGCACCGGAACTGGCACTGGAACTGGCACTGGAACTGGCACCGGAGGAACTGGCACTGGAACTGGCACCGGTACTGGAGGAACTGGCACTGGAACTGGCACCGGAGGAACTGGCACTGGAACCGGCACTGGGACTGGCACTGGAACCGGCACTGGGACTGGCACTGGAACCGGCACCGGAGGAACTGGCACTGGAACCGGCACCGGAGGAACTGGCACTGGAACCGGCACTGGGACCGGCACTGGGACCGGCACCGGAGGAACTGGCACTGGAACCGGAACTGGTACCGGTTCAGGTGCTCAGAAATTGGAAGCACAAGGCAACAGTACAGGAGGTACATCATGGGACGATGGATCCGATTACGATGGCGTGACCAAGATATACGCAAGCTACGGTGGGGAAGGTATTCAATACGTCAAGTTCGACTATGTGAAAGGTGGAGTAACAAAACAAGGAGTTCTACACGGTAAACAACAAAGTAGACAAAATCCAAGAGAGGTAAGCTTACGTACAACTTTCTTTCAAGGTTTCTAACTATATTTTATACAAAGATTATATTACTGACATTGTGAACCCTTTTTAATTTTTTGGGTAGTTTGTGATTAACCATCCGGATGAGTATCTTGTTTCTGTTGAGGGTTGGTATGAAACCGTCATGCTAGGAATCCAGTTCAAAACGAACTTGAACACTTATGAGGTCAGCATCTATCCTTTCGAACCTAGTACTGATACTAAATTTACTCTTCAAGTTCAAGACAAGAAGATCATTGGATTTCACGGTTTCGCGGGCAACCATGTTAATTCCATTGGAGCTTACTTCGTTCCAAAATCCTCCACCACTCCTGTTCCTTCAACCCCTTTGAAGCTGACCGCAGAAGGTGGTGAGACAGGAGCTGTATGGGACGATGGTTCTCACGATGATGTTAAGAAAGTTTATGTAGGACAAGGCCAAGATGGTGTTGCAGCTGTCAAGTTTGAATACAAAAATGGTTCTCAGGTTGTTTTTGGAGATGAACGTGGAACGAGAACATTGCTAGGATTCGAAGAGGTATGCACGCTTAAGACCAACTATTTTTATTGGTTTCCCTTTTCAACTAATTTCACTATTCATTATGCATTTATCTATGTAGTTCGAGCTTGAATCAGACGAATATATAACATCCGTGGAAGGATACTACGAAAAAAACTTTGGAGTTGATACTGTAGTGACAACGCTGATTTTCAAGACTAGCAAGAACAAAACAGCTGGACCGTTTGGGATTGTATCTGGCACAAAGTTTGAATTCAAGAAGGAAGGTTACAAGATCACTGGGTTCCACGGACGAGCTGGTGAGTATGTTAATGCTATTGGAGCTTATTTAGCTCCATCAGGCACCACCCCTTTGACTCCTGCAACACAATCCCAAAAGCTAGAAGGAGCTGGTAGTGAGGCAGGAACTTTATGGGATGATGGTGCTTTCGACGGTGTAAGGAAAGTGTCTGTAGGACAAGCCCAAGATGGTATTGGAGCGGTCTCGTTTGTGTACGACAAAGCAGGTCAGGTTGTAGAAGGAAAAGAACATGGAAAACCCACATTGCTTGGATTTGAAGAGGTATACTTTATTAGTTCTTGCTTTCTCTTTCGTCGTTTAACCGTATAGTTTATTATCCTCAATTTTGTTCTTTTTTGTGCTTCTTGAATTGCAGTTTGAGCTTGACTATCCAAGTGAATACATCACGGCAGTTGATGGCACCTACGATGCAATCTTTGGGAATGAACCAATCGTAAATATGCTTAGGTTCACGACTAATAAGCGAGTATCTATTCCTTTTGGAATAGGAGCTGGCACAGCCTTCGAATTCAAGAAGGACGGTCAAAAGATAGTTGGTTTCCATGGAAGAGCTGGTGATCTACTTCACAAATTTGGAGTCCATGTCGCGCCAATAACCAAATAATTATGGAGATTTTAAGTATCTTTTGATGATAGTTTACACACTTTGAATAAGCTGATTCTACTTTATTTCTCTCTGTTTGTTTACTGCTTCAGTGTTTTAAGTCTTCTCTTTGTGTTTGTTGCTGTTGTGTCTTTGATGGATTTTTGTGATCCGATTTAATAAAAGAAGTGTGTTCAAAGTAATTCTCTAGTCTCTTTATTTGAAATTCCGGGGATAGCAGATTGGTTTCCGCAACATTGACTCCAAGTTTATAATGATCTTGATGATGGTCTAAAAGTTTTGAATAAGCTGACTCTAATTTACTAGGTTCTGTTTGTTTATATACCTTCAGAGAGTTTCAAGTCTTCTCGTTGTGGTCTTGTTCTGTTTTCTTGATGTGATTTCTTATTCATTTTAACAAAAGAAGTTTGTGCAAAGTCACAATGCAGAAACCCACTTTATTTAGATTTTAGATAAGCAAAGCACACAGATGCATTATCCTTAAGAAAAACAAAATACAACACTAGACCACAACTTCATAAACTCACAACATAACCTTATTCAAATTTCAGGGATATCCAGATTGGTTTCACATCATTTGGCTATGGGCGCAACATTGACTCCAAGTTTGTAAAGATATTCACCAGCTTGTCCATAGAAACCAACGATTTTGTGGTCTTTCTTCTCCAGTACGAATTCAGTTCCTCCCTCGAGTCCATACGGGATAGATGTTCTCTTGTTTGTTTTAAACTTAAGCGAGACGATTGCCGGGGCATCTACACTAAAAATCTTGTCATAGTAGCCCGACACGGCAGTGACATACTCATCTGGTCCAAGCACAAACTGCACGTTTTGCAACAAAATTAAAGACTTTAGGTTTCTAGATCAATAACTATAGAAAACAAGATTTGAAAATGAAATCAAGATTACAACCTCCTCTGCTCCAAGCAATGTCTTCTTCCCATGATCACTTCCAAGGACAGGCTTTGAAGCCTTTTCATAGTCAGCTTTGAAATAGGTCACACAAGAGTCACCTTGTCCAACATATATCTTCTTGACACTGTCGTGAACACCATCATCCCAAGCAACTCCACCATCTCCACCTTGTGCTGGAATAGTATTGGAAGAAGGAGTCAATGGTGTGGACGAAGGAATAATATAAGCTCCTAGAGAATGGATCAGATCACTTGAAGTTCCATGGAATCCAACGATTTTGCCGCCTCCTAGCTCAGCTTCTTCTCCAGAGGTTAGTCCAAACGGCTGAGAAGTTTTTCCTTTGAATGTCTTGAATATAAGAGCTGTGACGATCTCTATCGGTGACCCGAAAAGTTTCTCGTAGTAAACTTTCACATAGGTGATGTAGTCTTCAGGATCAATCTCAAACTGCAAAAACAAAAACACATCAATACTAGAAAGAAAGAAAAAAAAAACTTTTGGGCAATTTCAAGAAATACAAAGATTTGTGTACCTCCTCTGTTCCAAGTAGTGTTTGCTTCCCATGTTCAAGTGATACAATCTTACCATCTTTCTCGTAATCAAACTTGACATAAACAACACCAGAGTCACCTTGTCCAACATAAACTTTCTTTACATTGTCATAAGCACCACCGTCGTCCCAAACATCTCCACCACGACCACCTTGAGCTTCCAATTTGGTCAGACCACCTGATACCGGCGGAGTCAGCGGTGTAGTCGACGGAATTATATAAACTCCAACAGAATGGATCAAATCACTTGAACTTCCATGAAATCCAACGATTTTGCCACCTCCTAGCTCAGCTTCTTCTCCAGAGGTTAGTCCAAAAGGCTGAGAAGTTTTCCCCTTGAATGTCTTAAAGATTAGAGCCGTTACGATCTCTATCGGTGATCCAAAGAGCTTCTCGTAGTAAATTTTCACTGATGTTATGTAATCTTCTGGATCAACCACAAACTAGCAAAAAAAAAAAAAGACAACCAAAAATGATCAGTTAATGTTGATGACAAGAGAACTCTCATTGAAAACAAAATATTTACCTCCTCTGTTCCAAGTAGTGTCTGCTTCCCATGTTCGTGTGATACGATTTTTCCATCTTTCTCGTAATCAAACTTGACGTAAACAACACCAGAATCACCTTGACCAACATACACTTTCTTGACGTTTTCGTAAGCACCACCATCGTCCCATTCTTCTCCTCCACGACCACCTTGAGCTTCCAACTTTTTCGCCATCTTTTCTTCTTAACCTAAAGTTATAGTACCCATTTCTTAGAAACTGTAAACGCACAAGAGCCATGAACAGACACTACTCAAGCACTTTCATGATGATGAAACTAATCTAATCTGAGGACTATAATACTTCCACTAGGACATTACTTTAAACAATGGTATCATATTCTCATAGATTCATTATCATATAAAGAAATTCAATAATTCAAATAAAACTAGTAAAAATCAATATAACGATTTTGTGAAAGAAAGAAAAAAGGAGTACATTAAAGGGAAGGAAGAAACACCTTTGAGTGTGAGAAATGGAGATGAAGATGGAATATGAATGAGTTAATCTTGGGATTTTGTATATATACTATATAGTATATATAAAACATTTTTGAATACGAACATTAAATTCTCTTTTCATCCAATACTAACCACTTTTTTTTTCTGCCAATACTAACCACTTTTTCTTTTCTTTTTGAGAGACTTTATATTCAACCAACTCGTGCTTCACGAGGGATGGAAGCTTTGATTAGTTAGGACTTAGGAACTTGTATTAATCTAAATATCTTTTTTTTTTTAAAATTGAATCTACCTTACAACATAAAATTTGTAAAGAGAATTCCAAAATTCCAAAAAAAATCACCTAAAATTTTAAAATCGTGAAAGCAGCATCGTAAAGATGTTCTCTTCTGTTTTTTTTTTTTTTTTTTAACTCTCTTTTGAATATTGGATTAGAGATTTTCACAGTGTCGTAGATTCTTCGTAGAGTCTGTTATGAGTTGACATTTACCATAGGAATTGCATTATCGTGAGAAGGTTAAATGATAAATTGACATTTATAAATTCTCAAAATGTAGGTTATGAGTTGTCAAAGAAATGTAGGCTATGAAAAAAAAAACTTACGTCTAAAAAAATGCAAAGTTAAGAAAGAAATACTCAAAGTTCGTGGCATTTGACCATCTCTCAGCTACACCTCAAATTATAGCTCATGAGAATGGCCCATGAATATGATTGTGGCTCCGTTAATCACGTGGTATTAAAACTCACACACGACCATTTCTCATCTGCCTCCAATTATAGCGAAACCGTTACAACTCGTTGTTCACGTGAGCATCAAAATGTGCATTACTCCTTTCAAGTTCGGCAAATCCTAATTATCCATTTTAATGGACTGCAGAGACTTTAATTAGAGCTTATAGAACTTTAAACATTTTGGTTTAAATCTTAAAATAGAAATTTAACCAATCTCAAATGATTTTTTTTTCTTTTCTTTTGGCATAAGTTTCATAACTCGATGATGAATGCTACGATAATATAGACATACAGTATGATGATTAGATGAAAACAGATAAAGAAGAAAAAGTGTATCGTACGCCCCACTCGGTGATAATGATTAATGAGACTATATATGAGAGTACCCAAATATGATTTTTTCCACTCATGAATCGTATTGCACTATTTCTGCATTATTAAGATAGACCCACATTTAACATTAGACCAAAAAAAAAAAAAGATAGACCCACACCACCTGTTATAGTATTTAGTATTTTTACACATCCACTAAACGACGACAATTGACAAAATCACACAAACCTTTCTCCTTTATTCATTTTTGTTTAATTCGGGTCCCTTGCTTTTTAGCATTCGGCTCTCATTCTTATCTTCCCATGGATGGATAGTCATAGTTATATAATACAGTTCAATTGAAGTTATGCAGTATATATATGCACCACACACGAGTCTTCTATATATGTGGATACTACGTTTCAAAATAATTCTATTAACTTAGAGAAGATAAACTTTCTTAGTACTTTTTTCGTTTCACTTTACACACACCTCAAAAAAATTCTTGTTTCATTTGTGACTGCATGTAAATGTCGTTACCTTACTTGAATTTTTACACAATGGTACGTGAAAAAGAAAAGAAAAAAAATATAATTGAGAGAAAATATAATAGGATCACACCACTACAATACATGGGCTTTAAATTCATCTTTTCTATATGTTATAATTTGGGCCAAGACTATTATATCATATGGGCCTATCAATGTAATTAGAAGCAATTGCCCGATCCAATAACCTTAATTAGGAAAAAAAATCGTTCCCTTCTCTCGTTTCTTTTCAGCTCTGACTCGGCCTCTATCTCTCTCCCGTCGTCAGCCACATTCACCGGTACTCATCTGACCAAGCTAGGGTTTCGCAGTCATCATCATGTACCGTACGGCAGCTTCTCGAGCCAAGGCCCTTAAGGTCAATGTCCTACTTCACTTGTTTCCATTGAGATTCTGGTTTTTTTAGGAGAATGCTTAGTATTGAACAATTTGTATGATTCATTGTTTTTGGATTTGGATTAAAGGGTCTCTTAGATTCTTATAGATCTTGATTCAATTTTATCGCTTTATAGTAGCTGGTGCCATTATTCATGCTTTTTGCAGGTTTATGAAATGTCTCTGTTTCGAAAGTTCTTATTTTTACAATGTTAATTGAATCAAGAGATTAATGATGCTTAGGATGTGTGTGTGTGTGTGTGTGTTTATAGGGCATTCTAAACCACAATTTTCGAGCTTCTCGTTATGCAAGTTCTAGTGCTGTTGCAACGAGCTCTTCTTCCTCCAGCTGGCTAAGTGGAGGCTACTCTAGTTCACTTCCTTCTATGAACATTCCCTTGGCTGGTGTCTCTCTTCCACCACCACTCTCTGACCATGTTGAGCCTAGCAAACTTAAGACCACTACTCTTCCAAATGGTCTGACTATAGCCACTGAGATGTCTCCGGTGAGAGCTTCTTTTAGTAATCCCAACATCAACTTCCTGTTAAAAACTACTGGAAAGTGATTTTGAGTGAAATTTTGTTCAGAATCCAGCAGCTTCCATTGGTTTATACGTTGACTGTGGTTCTATTTATGAGACTCCTCAATTCCGTGGAGCGACGCACTTGCTTGAAAGGATGGCATTCAAGAGTACATTGAACAGAAGCCATTTTCGCCTTGTAAGGGAAATAGAGGCTATTGGAGGTAATACTTCAGCTTCTGCATCCCGAGAGCAGATGGGTTACACAATTGATGCTCTCAAAACCTATGTTCCCGAAATGGTTGAAGTGCTTATTGATAGTGTGAGGAACCCTGCTTTTTTGGATTGGGAAGTGAATGAAGAGGTACTTCATGTCATGTTGCATGTATCTCACAAACATTAAAGCTAAGCAATTTTTTTACACTGTTTTCATCATTTTTCTCCTGGCAGCTCCGAAAGGTGAAAGTAGAGATAGGAGAATTCGCAACGAATCCAATGGGTTTTCTTTTGGAGGCAGTTCATTCTGCTGGTTACTCTGGCGCATTGGCAAATCCATTGTATGCACCTGAATCTGCAATTACTGGATTGACTGGGGAGGTCTTGGAGAATTTTGTTTTTGTAAGACCGTTAACACAAGAGATTATTGCATTCGCTGGAACTAGTATCACTGGCTTTTGGTTTGTTATTTCGTAGATGTGTCTTTTTTCTCATTTTGTTCTGAAATTTCAGGAGAATTACACTGCTTCACGAATGGTCCTAGCAGCTAGTGGAGTTGATCATGAAGAACTTCTAAAAGTGGTTGAGCCATTACTATCTGACCTCCCTAATGTACCCCGACCTGCGGAGCCAAAGTCTCAATATGTCGGTGGAGATTTCCGTCAACATACGGGTGGAGAGGTACAAATATGACGTTTCAATGGGCTTCTTTGAGTAAAAGAAGGTTTATTATTCCTAATATCTTTCTTTTTTTGTTTCACCATTCTCAGGCTACACATTTTGCGCTTGCTTTTGAAGTGCCAGGATGGAATAACGAGAAGGAAGCTATCATTGCAACTGTTCTTCAGGTGCCTGACTCAAATACATTACTTGATCTTTCAAACGCAAAGACTTAATTGTGTAAAATCCAATTCTTATCAGATGCTTATGGGAGGAGGTGGCTCATTTTCTGCGGGAGGCCCTGGAAAAGGAATGCACTCTTGGCTCTGTAAGTCTCTGAATGTGTTCTCTTTCTACTTGCGGTTTTTCAACACTCATGTTTTAATGTAAGTTAGTTATTTGTTGGTCATGATGATGATGAGATTGGTTTCTTTATTGTCTGGATGCAGATCTTCGCCTTTTGAACCAACATCAGCAGTTTCAATCATGCACTGCATTCACTAGCGTCTTTAACAATACCGGATTGTTTGGAATCTATGGTTGCACGGTGAGTTTGCACCGATTTCTAGTTGTTGCTTATTAACGGTTTTTAGCACTTTGCAATGTGGGTTTGCTTACATTCTTTTGGCGTTGCAGAGTCCTGAATTTGCTTCACAGGGAATTGAATTAGTAGCTAGTGAAATGAACGCTGTTGCTGATGGAAAAGGTTTTCTATATATTTCATCCATTCTTTTTTAGAACCATTTATCAACTCATACAGACATATTATTTACTCTGGTGTACATGCTTTGGCAGTTAATCAGAAACATCTTGATCGCGCCAAAGCAGCAACAAAATCTGCGATTCTGATGAATCTGGAATCTCGGGTAGGTCACTTAAAAGTTCCACCTCTTTTTCTTAAGCCATGAGGGTGACTTTATAATGGAATTTAACTGTTTGTGTGATTTGCAGATGATTGCAGCAGAAGACATTGGTAGACAGATTCTTACTTACGGAGAGAGGTACATACACTTTGTAACATTCCACTTCTAAACTGATTATAACCAGACTTTTCTCTAACTGTTTTTTTTTTTGTTTTCCCAACATATCTGCAGGAAACCAGTAGACCAATTCTTGAAGACAGTAGACCAACTTACCTTAAAGGACATTGCAGATTTCACTAGCAAGGTTATCACAAAGCCTTTGACAATGGCAACTTTCGGAGACGGTAATGACAAAACCATCATCACAGTTTTACATCTTTTATAAAACGGCATTGCAAACTTAAATCCATTTTACTTATTCTAAAATCTTGTGTTGATTTTGGGACAGTGTTGAATGTTCCAAGCTATGACTCCGTAAGCAAAAGATTTCGCTGAAGAGTGAAGAAGTAAAAAAGATCTTTTTACATCATAAGATAGAGTTGGGACCTGTAGAATAAAGATAGCCTTTTTTTTGGAGATCCAACCAAATTTTTTGTTTCATCTATCTCTCAAGTTTCTGACCTAAGATAAGTCCATGAAAATGGTGACAAATTACGCCCATGTCTCCAATTTCGTTGTTGCGTATTTCTTCTCTTCGGTTAGTGAATAATGATTGATACGTTTACCAACTTTTTTCAGCTTCAATTTTTAAATTTCTTTCTTGTTAAAGAATGCTGGCAAACATAGGCATTAAAGATAGATAGAAGTCTACTACTACATAAAATATTTTCCAAATTATTAATTTTATGAACTCTTAAATGCTTTAATATTTTGTTAATAAAAGGATTATTGAATAAATGGATCTAAATAATAGAAACGACTCCATCAGACAAATAATTGCCTTAAAAGTATCTTAAACTCTCAACCAGATATAAGATAGATCCACAATAAATTACTACTAGAATTAGATCAATTTACCATAGTTATTTCGAAATGTGAAAGCATAATTTACATACACACTCCTAAAGTCTAAAATGAAGGTGTTATTTTTTTTTTGACAGCCTATGATGAAGGTGTTTAATCACAGAAAACCTTAATTAAAAAGGCTATTAGGGAATCTTTTTGGCGGATTACGAGGTAAATTAGAGCTTATCAAAAGCAGTTGATGTGTATTTTAATTATTTCTACTTTCAGAAGAACGAATATGATGACGTAAACACGTATCGGCATGAACCAATCATATTCCCTGGTGGTTTTTAAAAATGATTAGATATAGAAACATTACAAAAAGATTTTGAAAAATCACGATAATGATAACGTCATGTCGTACTTGTCTGACGCTACATGGATTCCAAATTTATTGCAAATTTCAACCTCATTTCGTCATCATAGTTACTTATTAATAATATCTTCCCTCGATTACTCGCATCTTTGAATTTCAAATTCTTCATAACCAATATCTAAATTCAAGTAATCTCTTACTATTGAAGAACATTATAATTTTGAAATATGGATAAGTTTCTTACTTCTCTTATGCGTAATCGACAAAAAGCATTCCACATGAAGAGGAAAAGAAGCAAATTTCACATTTTTTCCAAAGCAAAGCAATAATTTACAAAAAAAAAAAAAAAAGGAAAGTCATAAATGAAAAGTCAAAGGCTATGACGATATTTTCTTTAAGGACGAAAATAACGTTTTTTACTAATTATAGAATCTAAAATCAGTCTCGTTCTGACGAAACTGATGATCATACGAACAAGGAGAGCGTTTCTGTTGCTGCGTTTGCGTTTGCGGTTGTGGTTGTGGTTGCACCATCCTCACACCACTAACGCTACTTCTAGCCGCCATAATCTCATCAAGTGACAATCTTTTTCTATCAGGACGTTGTCTCGGTGCACTATGCGAACGTACCTTGGCTTTAAACGACTGCGTATTAGCCATATAGCTAGGTGTCATCAAACCAGGATAACTTGGCCTAAAACAAGCGTCTCTGCAAACACTTTTCGCCGGCGATGGGGGCGTGTAGTAATAGTTATTATTAGCCATTGATGAAGAGAATCTCGGCGTGTTTTGAGCCGTAGGAAACTTGCATTTCTCTCCCGGAAAACTCCATTCGAAATCTTTGGCTTGATAGATGAAATCATCTCCACATTCGGATACAGCCACATTCATTCTCTTTGATCTTGATTTCGTCTTGTAAGTATCAATCTCCACAATCTTGGGACTGGTCTCATCGTACGCATTGTTGTTGTGATTACTCTGTTTCTCTACAGAGATTGATATTCTCTTGCTATGGATTTCACTTCTTGAATCATCCAACCTCTCCTATAATCAAATCAATCCATCAAAACATAAGTTTTGACTATAGAGATTATGTTAGAAATAAGACAAAAGAAAAAGAATGGTTATTACAAGTGAGTGTCGAGGATGAAACATGTTGTTGCGGTTGATGCGTTGCGATCGGACGCTGGTTTGAGCTCTAATGAGAGCTTGCATGCTATGCAGCGTTTCGGCGGCGCGTTTGCGGACTAAGTATCCTCTTACCAAAGCTTGTAGCTTCACTAAACCTTTCAAAGCTCGTAACGCTTTTCTCGCCTATAACAAAAAAAAAAAAAATACTTAGACCAAATAACCACATTTTAGTGTTTAATCAGAAAAGAATCTAACTTTCTTGAAATTAGCAAAGATGTGTTGTACTGTTTCATTAACGAAGATGTGTAAGGAGCAAGTAAAGTACAGACATACTTTCTTTTAGTTTTGTCGAATCTAAACGATACCCACATGGCAAAATTCAATCTTTTTGCGTCGAAATCGATTACACACCAAAAAAAAAAAAAAGTGTTTTGGAGGTTTTTAAGAAATTTACCAAATAGCCCTTGAAGACTGATTGAATTTTCACTGCGGCCCACCGCTCCATTGCGTTCCCGGAATATCCTCCGCTTCTTCCGTTACTTGTTAACCTGACCACCGCCACAGCAGCTTGAGCCGCTGCAACCGCTGCGTCAGCAGCCGCGGCTGTAGCAGCAGCAACCGCAATCGCGTGTTTGTTCTGTTCTTTGTCTGTTTCCGCAAGGTAAGTTCTGAGCCAGACGGAGTCAGCTTGGAGAACTTTCCGGTGAATGTTAGAACCACCGGCTTCACCTCCAACGTCGCCGGAAACACAGTTCTCTTTCTCTTTGCTCTTCTTCATACCAAAAATACCCTTGAACCATCTCGCAGCTCTTCCCATCTTCTCTTTCAATTCAAATTATAAAGAACGGTCAAAAAAAGTTTTAAAGAGAGAAACGTTTCGGAGATGACAAATCACAAATACCCAAAAGAACTTTTCGTATGCAGAAAATGAAGAGGAAAACAAAATTTACGGCACTGAAACTGAAGACACAATGTGATGTTTTGAGAAAGGAGAACTGTAAAAAAAAAGAGAGATAAGAAGTTCAAGAAAAGAGAGAGAGAATGTGATGGATAGGTTCTTCAAAAATAAATATAAGTATCACCATTTATATATAAAGTATTATTTGAATTTAAACTTGAGCAAAGGACAAATAGGTTGATTATAAAAACTAGTTATGTACATTTGTTATGGAGTATTTTTGTTTTAAATGCACCGTTAGGTAAAGAGGGGCTAAAAACTTTTGATTATACGATATAGCTTCAAGTATAAGGTAACGTATTTTATAATTCAAAAACTAATGAACAATATTAAAAAACTTAAGCGTCAGATTTAAGATATCTTACTATTTTCAGCAAATAAAATTTTATATGTTGCTCAAGAAATATTAACTTTTGAACAAAAAGAAGAATAGTTTATATTTCTAGTTTTGTCATTGTAAGACAAACAGTTACTTCATTTGAAAATACCTTGAATTTAATTTCAATGAACTGACAACAGTTGTAATCATACTTTTTGAACACGAAAAGTAGGAATCATTACTCAGAAAAATTTGAAAACGAATTATTAAACGAAAAATGATACGGATTTACAGAATATTTTTACACAGAGTCTAGATTTTAGGGCTGTGAATAATTATTGTTTTGAAAAGGATAGGAAGAAAGAAATAAGAAAAATATTAAACCAAAAAAGATCTGACACAACCTCGTGAAGAACTGAATTACAAGACAAAATGATGTCATGGAGAGACAAAAGATGGAGCGCTCTAATTTTTCTATTAATCGAATTTCTTATTTCTTTCGATAACATAATACTTGTATAATTTAAAAATATGCCAAAAGAGAAAAAAAAAATAGAAAATCAAGCAGAAAAGAACACGGATCTGCAGACAAACAATGAAGACGAATATATTAACTATTTTCTACAAATTAAACCTAAAAATAAACGCACCTTCAAAGATTCAAAAGTGGTGTGTCTCTCTGCCTTTAGCAATTTGTTATTGAGTAATTAAAAATATGTCTTTATGGAGCATTGTGTTCTTACTCGGTTTTAGAGATACCCTTCTCGTAATTCCCGTTATTAATAAATTTAATTATCCCATTTCCCTTCCTCAACCCATAATCCCATTTATTTTAAAATATATAGTATAAATTTAAATGCTAACCAAAATAGAAATTTTTTCTTAAGGTAAGAAGATCTAATGAATTTTGAAACAATCACAAATTAATCCGTTTTTATTTAGTATGAAGCGTGCATTACGCTAATGACATTGATTATCTTGACTTATTAGCTGTTTCTAAAATATAGTCTGGTTTCAAATGGATTGATATATCATATAAATGCAAAACCAAACTATATATTTTTACGGTCGTGGTTGACGAAACGTTGACTAAGTTGTTCCCATCATTATAGCTAAGGTTTATGCTCATGTCGGAGTGTGGCTTGGTGAGGAACAAATGTGAAACTGGAAACTATAACAAAAAGTTGAAACTTTATGTCTTAATGATGAGTTTCTGTTACCAATCAAAGAAGGTAGTAGCATTGGGTTTTGTCTACCTCGAGAAATGAAGTTAACTTTGTGAAACAATGTACCTTTTAACGTTTTTCTTTGTACTTTTTTGGGTGTGATTTATATGGTTTTGGGAAGTCATACTAATTTTAGATTCTATAGTCGTTATGGAAATTTCACGGTTGCAAAATATATATACATACATCCGGTAAAAATTGACCAATAACTTCGATCATCGTGACAAACAAAAATATTTACCGCAGCAAGCAAAATGTATTTTACCTTTTACATTGTCAGGAAAATTCTACTATGGAATACCTAGATTTGTGACAAGACTATATTTTTGGTTCTAACAGAGTAGATGATACTAACGATGAGACGTAAATTAGTGATGATAATCCTTTTTTGGTTAGCAAGAGTCTTTGGATGATAAATCTCTTAACCCAAAATTTATTATAATTATTGAAAATTTAAAATGCATTTGGCATGCGAACAAAAAGCTTTTGGGATCTTATTTTGGGGACAATGAGTTGTTCTCGTACAGATGACAGATCCAATCGCTGAATATAAAATTAGGAATGGACATTTAGTTTTATTTTATTTTATTGGGTTTGGGTCAGTATGGTTGATTTTGTTTTAGTACAAATGAAGCTCACATCTAACCGAAGTTATAGATCGGTTTGGTTTGATTTTATTTTGGTTTGCGTTGGAGTTAGTTCCCATAGATTTAAATCTGCAAATGTATGTTCTTGTGTTCTTTTTCAAACAATTGTCTGCATGGTCTTTAAGCCACATAAATAAAAATGTCTACAACATGTTTCAACCCACTTTGAAAGGTACTATCATTGTAAGGTTTAAAATTGAGAAGACAAAATTTTGTTTCAAGCATTATAAACGCTCTTTGTTTCAAAGAGAGGATGACGAATTATTCACATTTCATTTGATAGTGATCAACGAATAAAGATAAGCAGTGGTAATGCTAAAGATTTCTTCAGAGAGAAATAGAAATGTATCTTACAGCATCTATACTATATAGAAATATCGACGTAATTTTATAAAATCATTCAGCCGGGATGCAACATAAAGATCAAACAAGCCATATGACTTATGGAACGAACAGACTAATTAAGATATATTTGGAAGATTTGTTGTCATCTAACGCAATTTCTAGCTCATCATTTAATTTGACAAACCTATACATATTTTAAAACCATTCTACACGTTTAAACCAATATTGAGTTGTCCCGCCACGGCCCAACAATTTCAAAATGGGAGATGAGTTTGTTCAATGGGACGCACGGACTTACGTTGCAAAGACTTTAAAATTTGATTACATTAGGCAAATTATCTTACTGCGTTTACCATTAGTTAATCATATATACGTGAAGATTCTTGATTTCCTACTACTGTTTGTAATTTTGCATGGAGTATGTTCAGGTCTCTTTTAAATGTTTTAATCACTGTAAATAAGTGTTTAAGTAAGTTTCTAGCTGGTTTATATCCAACTCATTTACCAAAAACAAAATATCAAACTCAATTCATTTGATCATGTCTCACACATATTTGTCTATACTATAAGAAGTTTAATTATGATGTCTGTTTTTTTTTCTTTTCGATAGCTTCAAATGAAAACACACATTCGACACCGAACATGATCATGAACATGATAGCTCGATTCATCAATTCAACAGACGTGATAAAACAACGTAACTTTATAAAATGGGTAAAAGACCTTGTCTAAAACTGCATAAAAATTTGAGATTAATTCAATGATCATTATGAATATTACAAATTCATATATATATATATATATAGAGAGAGAGAGAGAAAGAATTTAAACATTTAAGAACATAATCGAAGTGAGCTTCAAGCTTTCCATATACTGTATATGCTATTACATGAATTACAAGAAGAACTTATTCAAATCGTAATCCTAATCAGTGTTAAATTAACTGAAAACTTATTTATATATTTGTAAAAATTTACCTTGCCTTTCTTTTATTTCCTTTTTTCTTTTTGCCTGACTTCACCCTGTGTGCCATAAGACCCCTTCTATGAAATTGGCACTCTTTAAAGTTATCTTCGTCAGGCCATCTCTGAAGAACCTCTGCTTCTTATGGCTTTTCCTCTTCCTTACCAAAACTAATAGACTCACTTTGTCTCTTGCTTCGTTCTCAAGAAGTAGATACACCAATAAGAAGACATAAGTTTTGTCTCTTTTTCAAAGATTTCTCTGTTGTTCGCTTAAATTTACGATACAACCCTTCACAAACCATATCTACTTAAAATGAAAGGAGCATATAGAAACATATGAATAAAAGTTTAACCGATGAAACGAACAAGTCATTAAGCGTTTATATGTCAAAGGGATGTTTCTAGAAGCACTCGATAGCTTAGGGACACTTTACTCATAGAAACATTTATTCATATAACTCAATGATTATACATTTACATTATGAGCACACAAGTAATACGATAGGCCCATCACAACTAAAAAATGCTAAATTCTTTCTTTCGTTCTATCTTCTCCTTATGATATTTTCAGTTTAATTCAGATGTTTATACCTACGTACGCATTAGGCTGGTTAGGGAAGTATTTGATTTTGTATGTATTCAATTTCTTTTATATTAGATCTGTTTTGAATTCATCTGATTTGTTCCCTTTGGCTCGTGAGTGTCGAGAAGAACACTCATCATTGTCTTATTGCTGGTACGTTTCACACATTTTAATAAAAGATCTTTCAAATAGTTAGATCATGACCTACTGTATAAACTTACTTTGTTGAAAGACTGATCTCCGTATCTGTGTTCTTTTGTTTTGGATTTTTCCTGTTGTATTATCTATTTATTTTCCTTAGATATAACAAAAATATATCACTCTCTTCATACAATTATATAGATTTATCCATTTTTATTAAAATTCTACGTTTTAAAATTTTGATCGTTTTATCATTCAAAGAAATCGGCGTTTTTGTCAAGTTGTCTCTACAATTTAACTTGAATTATTTTGGAGCGTGAATTTGTTTGACACACGATTTAAAAACTTTCTAAGGGATCATCATATAGGAGAGCTAAGTGGGATAGACATGTAGAAGGATTCAACCCTCAAATTCATTATTCTTTAGAAACAAAAATATATACATATTTTACCAAAAAAAAATTAAAAAAAATATATATACATATTCAACAGTTATGGGCGCCTCCACTTGATGAATTCTTTATATTGGAGAATCTTGTCTCTAGTCAAAACCCATAATCATCTATTTCATTTTATATAAACTAGTACATACAAATTTTAGTTGAGCAAGATTTCAAAACACGCATGGAAAAGATTATAAATGTGTAAGGATCACCGACGAAATTTATAAACCTATCCACCTTACTCCACTGTCCACAACAAAAAATTGTACTATTTACCATAAAACTCCACTACAAGAACCAACCTCATTATCACTATATATATTCAAAGTTGTACGTAAGGTAGACATGACTCTAGTGTAAGAGATGAATATATTGAAGAAACCTTTCACTGTTTTTCTTAATGTGGGCCAAATATTCCTACTGTTTTACAAGATAAAGTCGTTAGTGTTCTCTACGTTTAAAGAGTATGTCGGAGAAATATTTTCCATTTTATACAGCGCTCTTAGGTGTTACAAATAGGAGATACATTAGTATGTAGGGTTATATATAATAAGATATTATTTTTTAAAGGTGGTACCAAATTATCAAGTGGTTCAATTCTTACCTTATAGCATTTAAATGTTGACTAAAATAATTATTGACAAGTACTATTCGTTGCATATATGTTCAATTCATTTAAAATCAAAATTTTCAAAGATTTGGTTATAAACTTTAATATATGTGTGACTGTTTGGAGTGTGTCGACCGACCCAGCATGGACCCAAATTCTTGATGTAAGGCCCATTTAAGAGTAAAATGGCACACAGTCCGAATAAAGATACCCGAAACGTTACGCAGTGTATTTGCTGATATTCACTAATAACACAATGGACAATTAATAACTGATGAAACTAAACTAGAAGGTTTACGTCGACATTTTTAAGTTTTTTTATTTGTTTATCAGCAAAAAAAACAGGTATTCAAAGTTCAATTCTTTGTTGCAGTGGTGGAGATAACCATCACAATCATGTATATTAAATGATGGGTTCCTTTATCTAAAGAACGAGTTATAAGTCTCACATTTGCTATGAGTTAGGCATGTCTCAACGAAAATGACTATTCTGAAAAAAAATTCAATGTTTCTATCGTATTTATTTTTCATGTCCCATTCAGTATTTTCCCCCAGACCCCAACCACAAATTCTAACCCATACACTCACTACTGCTTTATAAGAAGACACCACGAATTGTCAATTGCTCATGTTGTTGCGCTATATTATTTTTTGCATATGCTTAATAAGGTAAAAGTTAGTATGTAAATATATCTTTAGGTTCCAAACAATGAAAATATAATAAGTGGTGCGCAGGGCCGGTTCAAACTTTTTGAAGACCTTTTGCTGATTTATAAAAACTGACTTTAGTTAATATTGGTTTTTAATTTCTGTAATTTTTGGACCCTAAAACCTTAAAGAAAATTGAAAAAAAAATTGAGGACCCTGTGCTTTTGCTCCTCTAGCACTCCCCTAGAGCCGGCACTGGTGCGACATTTTGCAACAAATGAAACAACGGAATTTTCCAACTCATTATGTTGCGGCTATCGCTTTACATATGTTTCGAAAATGTTTCTTTTTTGGTTTGGTTAAAAGTTAAAACATATACCATTATTTAGCTACCAAAAAATGTTATTATCAAACTATTTGGCTGCATCAATTTCAATGGTTATATTGTTTAACCACAACACTCATCTGGTAATGAGAAGGACAACTTCGAATAAAATTTTTAAGATGAATACAAGTCGGCCAAGTGATGCTTGTGGTATGAATATATTTATCACGAAAACAATGTGCTAAATTAAACATATCTATAGTGATGTTTTAGTCGATCCACCAAGACACTGTCCAATAAGTTACAATGTGTATGTATGATTTAAAAAGTCAGGATAAAAAGCTGCTAAATTCTGCACCTAGAAGAACAAAAGAGATGATATAGCCACCAAAATTATCACGACATGGACTGATCTCATTCTGAAAAGTCTTTTTTGAGTTTTCAACTTCCAATCTTATCTTCTTATATACATGCATACTCAGGTTAAATAGTAAAAACAAGAAGAAAAAAAAAGACAACAACAAAAACAACAATAATGGCCTTTCATTCTCAGCTTTTTACATGATTAAAGGTATAGCCAAAGTTGGAAGGAACAAAAGTTAAAAGAGCTTTTACAGAGAATAAAAATTTCATCTTCTTTTTTCAAAAAGAGTTTTGCAGACATGCATGAGATAATTATTACAGTATGTTCTAATTATCTCCTTAATTAATTAAAATGCTTATAAACACAGATTGCTTATGTAATCTCATCGTCTAGTGTCTTGAAGACATGGGAATATCAGATCAGATCAAATGTTTCTCTGGACCAAAAAAAAAGTAAAAAACCAATGATTAACTCTTATATATAACAAAAACCAGATGTACATTTATAAAGCTTTGAGACTCTCTGTCTGAAATAAAAGTTTCTAAAAAGACTCTTCAGTGCATCATCTTCTCTTGCTTACTGCATCCAACTGCAAATATACAGAGGAACCCTTTTAATCATATAGCTCTAATAAATCATCTAAACATATAAGAACAGAAGCTTACATGTCAAGGCAGATGAAATCTCAGAGCTTTTAATCACACGCAGTCTCTTCACAGATGAAACAAACATTCTGTGTTTAAAAACAAAGATTAAAGATCAGTTAGTATGCAAAAAAAGAGGTATAAACAAATCTCCAAGCAAAATTCTATTCTTTAGGTAAAGAATTATCAATTTGAATTACTACTACTATTGATTAAAAGCTGAGAACTTTTGTTGTTATATGATCAAGAATCTAATTCTGCAAAACACTGAATCAGATTCAGAGAACAAAAGGGGAAAAGATTCTTACTGCCATGGAACATCCCCAACAAGCATCTTGTCCCCTTCATTGTCTTCATAGGTTAAAGTAAATTCTCCTTTCCCATCTAATAATCCAATGATAGGTTTCTCTTCTCCTTGACCATCAGAGATATCTCTTTGAGCTATAAACCAACAACATACACAAATCATACTCAGTAAACACAAGTAACACTCCTAAAGAACTAAAAAACAGAATTTGAGATTAAGATTTAACCTGCGAGTAGACCTCTGAAGAGTTTGTCAACGACAAAAGAGAGCTGTTCGTAGCTGTTGTAAGCATTGAGATCAACTTTACGACCAATAGGAACACCATCCATGTTGATCTTGACAAACATTCCTTCCTTCTTGGTTTCAACTTGTTTTTCACCATCATCACTCTTGTTGATTTGACCTCCATGAGAGGATTCGTTACCTAGCTTTGAAGAGCTTGTGCTCGCTAGATTCTTTCTGAACGAACGAACCGGAGGCCAACCCACCACTGGACCAGGAGCAGTTCTTTGAACCAGATATCAAAAGAAACAAGAGACATATGTCAATACCAAACGACAAAAACAGAGCAAAACAGAGTAAATGTTGAAACTTTTAACATGTGAAGGTAAAAAAAAAAACACAGATTGCAGAAGATGGGTCCCTAATGTTCAAGAGAATATCCTCTGTCAAAGCAGTAAGAAAAAATAACAGTGAAGGAAAAAAAAGGAGATTATACCTTTTCTGTGAGATGTGAGGAACAGAAGTGGTTTTGTTGGAAGGAGAGAAGTGATTGCCATTAAAACAGTGGAAAGATTTGTCTTCTGTTTCCTTCTTGATGTTTCTTATCTCTGTGTTCTTCTTCTTGATTGCTGAATGATCTTCTTCATCACCACCGGGTGGTCCAAGCCTTAGCTCAAGTTTCTTCTCCTGATCTGTGTTGTTCTTGTCTTCTTGGTACCATTTCCTTCCTTGTGGAATCAAATCAAGAAGTTTTGGACCGATTTCTCTGTTTCTTGGACAACCTTCCATTGATCAACCCAAGATTCCTTCTATACGTTAACTATGTATGAAATTGAAATCTATAGCTTCACTAAACCCTAAGAACCCCTTTTAAAGAAACAATCCCACAAAACTGAGAGCGAGAGAGAGAAAGAGAGATGTGTAATGAAGGTATGGTAAGAGAGCAGTGGTGGGATTTTATACAAAATCAAAGCTTTTTTTTTCTCTCTCTCGTGCACGCTTTGGTGGGTTCTCTCTCACACAGCCTTACCTTTTTTTCTTTCTCAATTTGTTGTTCTCTCTCTCTAAAGATTCTGAAAGGGACGAGAAGAGAAAAAATAGGAATACAAAGAAAAGGAAATTTGGATTTGTATGAACAAAAAAAAACTCAGAAAAAGGTAAAGCAAAGTAGAGTGACTCCACTTTTACTCCTAAACCCCAAAAGTAGAAATGAAAACTACAATAAATTTACAGATTGCATACCAAGAAAAACAGTAATTGTTCTTGACATGAAAAGAGAATACTGTGAAAAAAAAGAAGTGGGTTTTAACGTTTTTGGTTTTAGGAGTTCTTTTGTGGAGTAAAACACACGCAACCTTGTCTTTTTTTCTGCCTCAAATATCGCTAATTAAGGGTTTGTCTAGTAAAAGAAGCAAAGCGTGCTGTTCTGTTTCTCACAAGTATACGAATTAGAAAAATAATTAAATGCGTAATTCCAATAAACAACTTGACCATTAAAAAAATACTAATAAGAGTAATTAAAATATGATAACAATAAAGGAACTAAGGGAAGATCCCATAATTTATGGTCTGTTTTTAGGACCACTCTCTTATCCACTGTCCATAAGACACATATCCCTATGCTTTTCTAAAAACATTTTTCTATAGGTCGTCATGGTAATTTGATACTTTAATAGTAATACTACCATTCTACAAAGATATACATAAAGCAAATAATAAATGAACATCATGGGAAGATCAATTGAGAGAATTCAAGAAATGGGTGAGGCATTGTATAAACATACGAATCTGCATGGCGTCTCAGTGAGATATATGTAATTATTTATTTATAAATTTGCCACACAATATGTCAATTTGTTAGGTAGCTAAACAATTATTTTGTCAAAAGTTAAAAACAATGTGTACGTGTGGATTACGATGGTATAATTTAATTTGCTTCCCCAACCAAGTAAATAGTCAACTGTTTGTTTGTTTTTCCTAATCAAAAATTTTCTTTTCTCAAATCTACAAAATCAACATATTTTGATAAAAATAACAAAAGAAAAGACTTTAGCAGAAACAATTGTAGTTGGTCCTTTGATCTTAAAAAATGTACATAATTTTGCAGCGTAAATCAAGAACATATTTCAAGTTTTTCAACCAAAGATTGAAGCTATTTTATTTGGTTTTTCAGGAGGGGGAAAAGAATGTACATGTCTCTCCCACGTACGTGTGACACCGATATTACGATAAAGCCGACGTAGAAAAATCTCGAGTGAGAGTTCCGGTCAAGTAAGGAAGGGTAATTTAGGAAATTGAAGAAGGAGTGTGTCTCTAGTCATATCTTGTCGCCGTTTTACCCAACTCCGTGACTTTCTTCCCTCACTGTCAGACAAAACCTTAACCATGGTTAACATAACCTGAACCTCTCCGGTTTAACTTAACCGCACTAACTAGATCCGCACAGACAAACTAGACAGTGGACACATGTTGAAGTTGCACAAGATTTTGAGATCGTACGATAAGGTTTAAATTTGGGCTTTAATCAAAGCCGTAGAAGTGAATAGAGATATAGCAAATGTGACGGCTGTGATTAAAAGAGTACAAAGCAAAGCATCCGATTAAAAAAGTAGCCGACTCAGGAGAAAAGGAACAAAAAAACAACTCGTGAATTGAATGTCATATCAAGGGAAATAAAGAAAAGCAAGTGAGAATAGTGGTGGTGTCAATGATGCTCTTCCTAGAATTTTCACCAAGAAATAAAATTATTTTTATCCACTCACTAATTTTTTTAGTGAACTAAAAAAGGAGTATATGTAAGAAATTGATATCATTTTAACAAAATAAAAAGAGGAATAAAAGAAAAAATAATCCAAATATGGATAAGGTCTGAACTGATCCTCTAGTATAACTGGCCCATGAAAATCACGCTGAAAATGAGCCCAATTGTTGATCATCAATGTTCATGAACTTCATGCCTTTATGGAAAAATGGGTTGACTATTGAGTTTTGACTACTAATACTAGTAGTTTTGTGAATTTATCACATATATAATGCAAGTTTCTTAGAGTTGAATGAAAAAAAATCATGCCTTGCATATTTGATTGTACTCCTTTCTTCAAAATTTTGTTCATGTTTTTGGGTGCTTGTATTTGCATATTTAGAGTAGACTATAGAAAACTAATTTTTTTTTTTTTTTTTCTCATCTCTTCTTATCAGACTTGTATTCCAGAAGGCTTCACCTCTTACGCAAGTGGAGTTTTTACATATCAAAGTAAAATAATTAAAAATTCATGGATGGTTTAAAATATACAATCTCACAAATTATGAGTTGTCTATTTATAATAACCTATAACAATGTATATGATTATTTGTTTTTTAACAGCTGAATTTCATTGATTTAACAAGTATGATTATTTGTTGTTTAAGCAAGAGCAAAACTATTATTCAACAAATTATAATTGTTTCTATGGGAAAATCTTATTTTTATACATAACAGGGATAAAATAAAACCGATAAATAACATATACAATAGATTTTGTAAACATTGATATTAATTTACTCAGTGATTATTATTATCTAATATGATTATTAAGTGGTAAACAAAATTGTAGATATTATTTTGTTAATTATCGACAACACGACAAACAATTAGAAAGAAAAAAAAAGCAGGAAAAAAGGAGTTTCTTAATTTTCACAAGTTATTAAAAAGGTTAAAAATCAAAACCAATGTCGGATACTATATCACTGATTAAGAGCCCACCCAATGCTCCTCCCAGAAGCCCAGCTCCCACTCCAAGCCCAAGCCCAAGCCCTGGTTTATTATTATTATTCTTCGGCGGCACTTGTGTAGTCGGACAACCGTATCCATATCCCGGTGACGTCGGCGGCGGATAACCATACCCGTGCTGATTCTGCGGAGACGAAGGCGCGAACCCGTGAAACGACTGTGACGGTTGCGTTTGGTGGAACGAATGGCCGGGAGGCGGCGGATAGGATTGATGCTGCGGCGGAGAAGTACTGTAATACGGCGGAGGATATAAATTCGATGCAGAGGGTGGCGGAGGTGGATAAACAGCGACTGGCTGTTCCGGGTAATGAGAATGGTACTGATACGGGTTCGGGTACGGGTACGGCGGTGAGGAATAATGTTGCGGCGGAGACGACGGAGGATATCCAATCGATGATAATGGTGGATAGAAATTTGCTTCAGACGATTGCGGCGGAGGATAATTTGTCGTCGCCGACGAGAAATCAGACGGTATATCCATCGGATTCGTGTAAACGTGTGATGATGATACCGGTGGATCCTGGTGGAAAACGTGTGATGAAACCGGTTGATCCGGTTTAAATGTCGGTGAATCGAACCGGTACGAAAAAGTCAACGAGCCTTGACCTTTTCCAAACGGAGTTCTGACCTGATACGTAACAAATCTCATCATCCCCTGACCGTCACCGTTAGATGACGGCGACGAAGAACCATGAAGAAGCTCAAGAACCGGGACTTGGACCTCTCCGAGATCTTTGTCGCCGAAGATCCGATCGCAGACCAATTTCACGACGAGGGTTAAACGACCTTCGTGTGCTAACCTTTGATCAACGGAAAATTTGACGGTGTGATTCCAAGTAGGCTCAGATTCTCCGGTGCGATCGATGGGGGTTTTCTCCTTATGATTCTTCCGAGAATCATCGCCGGTGATCCAAACGACGGCGTATACGTCCATTTTTGTGATGAGGTTGACATTTTCAAGATCTTTTGCTGAGTAAACGTTGAGCTCTAAGGTAAGATTCGCCATGGCTAAGGCAGAGAGGGATCGAAAGAGAAGGAGATGATTATTGATTCCGTCAAAAATAGATTATATAAAAGAATCTACGCGT
The DNA here is from genome assembly GCF_000001735.4 of Arabidopsis thaliana. Taxonomy (NCBI): domain Eukaryota; kingdom Viridiplantae; phylum Streptophyta; class Magnoliopsida; order Brassicales; family Brassicaceae; genus Arabidopsis; species Arabidopsis thaliana. The sequence goes on from NC_003074.8 coordinate 5,618,277, forward strand.
AAAATAATATTTATGTAACCGAAGCTTCTCTTAAATAATCGGAAAATTAACATAAACAGATGTGTATCTAGTGGACAGTAGAAGATTTTTCCTTTTAGCTATATAGAAAATCAATCTTAGGCGTTGATTTGCACAGATCTTTGACACGTCTTTAATCAAGTTTTGTCTTCCAATCAGATTTCTTTGCACTGACGCGGAAACTTTAATTTGATACAAGAGTTAAATTTCTAGTATTTTTCTACCATTAATTGATGCAATGACATAATTTCAAAGATCATTCATTAGAGATATGGGAATTTATAAGTTTAGAAACATTCCTACCATTAATTAATACTACAAGGCTTGATTTTTAAGAACATTTTGGGCTCCATGACTGAGGAGTAACGTAGTCAACACGGCATGAGATGAACCGGTTTCTGCCAAGGCTGATTCGGCTGCGTTCTTTGGTTTTCTTCCTAACCGGACCATCCAGCAGTACCTCGCGGTCTCGATTCACCACCTCCGTTGAGCTCACGAAACCCATGTCTGATTCATCCATCGGAATTGCAATCTTGATTTCATTCAAAATCATCACTCTGTTAAATTAGAATATAAATCCGGTTAAAAAAAATATGTACGTCAAACGGAGTCACTAATCTCACTTATCACACAAGTCAGAAGTCGCAAAGCAACGAATTCCTTGATTCCTAAGGTACATCTAAAAACCTCTCAAGGAACTACCAAATGGGACTTCAACAAACTGATCTTGTTAATTTGTTATACATCAACCTTGTCGTATTCACGAGTACGAAAACTTCACTCTTCCTTACTACGCATGCAAACTTGATCCATCCTTTCTTGTAATGCACGAAAGCCAAAATTTATTGCAAAAATTTTCAGTGTGATGTATCGGCATGGTTCGGTTTGCTGAGTTCAATGATGAACAAACGCACACAGGACAACGACAAACGATATAAATTGTTCTTTCCATCTGCGGTCTCAGAGACATAACTTTGAACTAGTAAAACGAATAACCCCCAAAGACATGATTCTGAGAGACTACAAAGTTATTAATTGATGCAAGACTTAATTTCAAAGATCACTTTGGGCTCCACGACTGGAGTAAAGTAGTTAATGCGGTATGAGACGAACCAGTTTCTGTCAAGGCTAATTCGGCTGCGTTCTTCATAGCCATGGTTCGCTCCCTAACCGGACACTCCCCAATTATCTCTTGGACTCGTTTCTCCACCTCTGTAGAGCTCACGAAACCCGTCTCTGATTCATTCATCGAAATCGCAATCTTGATCTCATCCACAATCATCACTCTATTAAACCTCTGCTCAGCGTACAACGGCCAAGCCACCATCGGCACACCTATTATATAGTAAACCAATTCAATTAACCACAATGAACATTTTAAGCATATATATAATCGAAAAATGTGTATATATATACATTATTTACCAGCACAAACAGCTTCAAGAATTGAATTCCAACCGCAATGAGTGACGAATCCCCCGACTGCTTTATGATTCAGAACCGGAACTTGCGGAGCCCATGATTTCACGACCATCCCTTTGTCTTCGGTTCGGCTTAAGAATCCTTCTGGTAAGAGTGATTTCAAATCCAGTTCTGTCTTTTCTAACTCGGGTGGATTACGGACCACCCACAAGAATCTCTGCCCACTTTTCTCTAAACCAACAGCAATCTCTATCACCTGTTCTTTTGAGAACAAACCTAAGCTTCCAAAACAGAGAAACACAACACTCTTTTCCGGCTGCGAATCCAGCCAATTGAGACAAGAAACTGCCTTGTTGTCGTTTCTATCTTCGATTCTTCCGTTTACAATGAGCGGTCCAATTGGATAAATATTGCGAAAACAGAGCTCCTCTGTTATGGCCTTGATGGCTCTGTTTTCTAAAGCATCAAACGTATTGATAATAATCCCTGACGACTTCGAGAGCTGTTTACCGAACATTATAAAAACATCGTAGACCTCATCGTCTCGTTCGAGCACCGCCTTAGGCATATCGGAGCCCTTCATCGGAGGAACGCCGGGGATATGAACTGTAGGAATGTCTTTGAGGTTTTTTCCGGGGGTTGTTTCGTCGATGGTCGGGAGATAGAAGGAAAAGGCGAGACATGCGGCTCCAGAGGTGTAGAAGAAGTAAACCGGGAACGTGAAGTCAGCGGTGATGTCTAAAACGGCGGTGCAGAAGAAATCGATGATCATTGCTCGGACATTGAAATTCCGAGAGAGTGAGAAAAGAGTTCGGTGGACACTTGGGTTGCTAAAACAGAGGATCTCTAGGAGGAGAGATTCGTGGTGGTGGCGAGAGGTGGAGGAGGAGGAGTACGGTGTGACGGCGGGAAGATGGTGGAAGGTTATTGAAGGGAAGGAGGAGGAGACGGAGGAGATGTAAGTGGCGGTTGATTCCGGCTGATAAGGCGGTGGAACTAAGATAATGTGGATGGAGAGAGATGGGTTTTTGGAGAGGATGGTTTTACCTAACTCAACCATGGACACTAAGTGACCTATTGGTGGTGCAGGATACAGAACTATAGCTTCTTCACCCATGGCTCTTCCTAAGGTTTGTGAGATTTGTTGCAAGAATTGGAAAGTTAATAATGATGATATGGTTAACTGTCACACGTCTCTTTGAATGTTAGATATGATTTTCATTAACTTTTTTTGGAGGAAAGTGACATAAAATCAGATGGACCAATAGATGATATGATCCATGGATAATGGTTGCACCTCTCGACAAAATAATGTCACAAGTCAAAAGTTTTAGACTTTGTAGTCACAAAACAGCGAGAATTTCTTTTACCGGGGTTAAATAAATCTAATATATTTTTGTTTAGATATATATACATTTAAATCATTTAAAATGTAAATTATAAATACATTTAATGTTTTTTTCATACAATATATCTATAAACGATTATAATATTTTTACGGTGAGAACATATTAGAAAATTGTATCAACAATCTTAAGCTGAATCATTCGGCAATATGCTTAATTCAACCACATTGAAACATGTTAAGTATTTTAAATCTCACATAATGACGTCATAAACATGGTTAGGTATGTGTGTGCTGAAAGTATTTGGTGTTGACTTAACAATTTTTGTCAATTCTTAATTCATAGGAAAAACTCATAAAGTGTTTGTAATGGAAGTTAATACTTCAAAGAGAACGTATCTAAGAGAAATGAAGCATAAACTAAATGAAAAAGAAAGTGTAATTATGATATTTTGAAAGGAAATTATCTTCAGAAAGCAAAGAGACATAATTGTTGCAAGGGATGGTCATCAAACTCAAGACTTGATACTATGGAGGTGATCAAATACTACCAATTATGCCAAAGACCTATTTTGTACAATGATCAACCAAAAATTTCATGATCATATCATTTATTGGTCCATGATATCAGTGGCATACATGGGTTCGCCACTGAAAAAACTAACATATCTTAACATTTGTTATGTTCAACACAATAAATACTCATAATAAAAAGTCTTAAACTTTCTTCGCAAAACTAGTGACTGTCTCACTGACCGAGAGTCTTTATATACGATTGAAAGTTCGTTATGACGTTCCAAGATCTTACAATTTTTTTTTAAATATGATTAAGGTTTTACCTATCCAAACTCAATTTAGAAAAATCAATTTTATTGAATTCGAATAATTGATTCCATTATACAGTGTGCCTTAATTAATGGAACATATTTAATTCATGTCTCTTGTATCATTCAAGTCATTCCACGTCTATCCCTACTATATTATTTGGAAAGTACATTTTAAATGTAATCTTATTTTTTGTAAGTAATTACATAAGTATGCCATTAGAAATAAAATTTAAAGAGTAAATTAATTCATCTCTTTAAAAATTAAAAAGTCAAATACTAATTTAATTAATTAAATTTAATTAAAAACGAAATACATTATTAATTTCCAAAAAAGTAACCAATTAAAATCAACAAATTAGATTTGATATCTAAATTATCATATTAATTTTTTATTAATTATTATAGTTCACCTCTCATCTTTATATGATTCTATTTTTGCAAAAAATAATACTATCGTTATAAAAAATAATTATATTTTTTTCGCATATGACATAACTTGAATTTTTAAAAAGAATATAAACTGTTCAATACATGAAAAATATTATAACGGGTCAAAAATAGATTTAAGAAAATTTTCTACTGAGTACTGAGTCATAATTTGAATATTTATATTCAATTTCATAATATTATTTTAAAAATTTATAATCTTATATATTACAATAATTAATAACATATTATATATTTTTATATGTATGATGTGATTCAATTTTTAATACAAGCTGGAAAATCCTAGAATTGACGGGTTTAAATCGATATTAATACAAGATGGTATACTACAAGTGAAACTCTAAAATTAACAATCAAAATACAAGTGTATAATTTTAAACACTAAACAATATAAATAATATCAACAAAACATATACAACTCGCAGTTTACTATACATTTAAAATCAAATAAAATAATATCATATATTTATAATCATCTTTACAATAAAAGTTTTTAGTTTAACTAAAATATAAGCCTACCTGCGGTATACTGCAAGTTAAAATTATAAATAAGCAGATTACCATCACGATGTATGTACCTTCTCACATACACACCTATCAAAAACTTAAAACCTTTCAAAACCTCTTGGTATATTCAAATTAGGATTCTTCATTCATGGAATCATTATTCCAAGGGTTTTGGGATGTCTTATGAAATGATTTTGGCAGAAGAGGATGTAAATTTTTTTGAATAAAAAGTAGTCAGCAAAACATATGTTTTTTTTGGGAGTTTTTAGATAATTAAATCAGAGAATAAGATTGGGCATATGAGTAACTCATTCGAATTCGGGTAGAACTCGTTCGGGTTTGGGATTAATGGGTATATGATTTACTACCTAATAGAATAATTCTAAATATTCGGTTCTGGTTCGGGTCGGATCCAGTTGGGTTTGGGTCAGTTTGCACAAAACGTTTCAGACCCTAAAAATACCAAAAAAAATAGAAACGAGAAATTTGTATGTAGATAGCGGGTCTCCAAACAAAAAAAAAACTTTTAAATTTGTTAAGTTTTAATAAATTTAATTATATTTGAATATATTTTACTAAATTTTTACAAACATAACAAATAATTTTTGAATAGTTTAGTTGTTTTAAATATTTAGGTCCAAAATTAATTGATATATTTAGATTTATAATTATAATCTTAGATAATTAGATAATATTACGATTAAATATAATTAATATTTTAGATATTAAATTAATGTTTGGATTTTTGAATACTCTTTTTGGGTAACGGGTAATTTACGGACCAATCAGATATCCACGGGTTTACTAAAACTCTACCCAATAAGGAAATTTCCTAAAATTTTAACCCGCCTTAACCCGGTTTTTTGGTTCGGGTATTAGGTTGGTTATCGGGTCCGTTCTTTCGTTAGCCCTATTAAAGATAATCTAATATAGGCCCCAATTAGGTTCACATATATAACCAAAATACTATACAAAGACTAATTCTAAGTTATGCCAAAAATTATATCCTTTAATACAAAGAAAACATGTTTCTTACCAAAACAACTTGTATACAAATTTTACACATTTACTTAAAACTACATATGTTGTATTTATTATAAAAATAACATTTTTAAACAAAGTCAATCTAATGCAGCATTATATGCAAATAGTACAAACATTGAAAAATATTATGGCATCATTTTTATACTATACTATTTCTTGTGTAATTCGAATAAAATATACAATTTAATTTATAAAAAATATTAATGTCTGTGCTGTATAGCACGGGTTATGATCTAGTAATCTTTTGCATGGGAAAACTAATTATTGTCTTTTTATATTAACATAAACCGTTTTCATTGGGTGAATGAAAGTTTTTGCTCTGTTTGGTTTATTTTATCATTTTCGATCAATAGAAATATTTATCCATGACCGATACATTACGAAGACGTCTAGAGGTATTGAATGATGTTGACTTGGATTTGGAACATAAATCGATGTTTCCTAGTAAATCATGTGGTTCAAGCAAATCTAGTTAATCAGTTATAAAATACATGAAAACAAAGTTCTTTTTATTGAGATATCTGAATTAATCAGACTGAATACAAATATGGCAATCCGGAGTAATGAAACCACGCACTTGGCTTGTTTTATTCAAACCATAATTATTCACTCTAGTTACCACTGAGTAGTATGCAGCAATTACTAAAAAAGTAAAAACAAAACAAACGATACTTAGCCTATAAACAGAACCAAACCGGTTTAGTTGTTTTTGGCGGCGTTTTCAAACGACCAGCTCCAAATATCGTGACGCTCAACGGCACGTCCCATGGAACCAGCAAAACCGGCGTACATGTTTTGAAGAAGAACTTCATTGAGCACTCTGGGAGCTTCGATCAAAGCCCGCTTAGGTTTCTTAACGTTTTCAGGCGCGAGTGTAACCGTAATCGTAGAGTCTTTGTTTCTGAACTCAACCCAAGCCTTGAACCTCTCTCCACTGCTAAGATTCACATCTTTAAACGACCAAACTTTCCTTTTCCCGACTCTTGTCTGAACCCAGTAACCAGCTTTCTCAGCGACAAGAGAAGTCATTGAGTTGATGTTAACTCCAACATGGTTACCACTAATGTCTAGAAACTCTTTGTTCTGAAAAGTATCGAATTCGATAGCCAAGATGTGGTTCTCTGGCTTTCCATCGTTGGTTTTGTTGAGGATTCCGAGATATCCGCCATCTGAAGCACCGGAGTTATCAGCTTCCGGGGTTATGATGAAGGCGAAACCTTGACCGGAGTTAGGTTTGGTGCGAGGAGTGATGGAGAAAGTGAAAGAAGTTTCAAATGAAAAAGGAGAAGAAGTGTTTGAAGGTTTGAATGGGATTTGATTGATGTAAAGACCTTGACCATGAGAGAATGGGTTCTCGTCTCGGGTCATGGATAAAGCTCCGGATCGGCTTACACCATCAGAGGAAGGACCAAGCTCTGCGTCTCCTAGGAATAACAAGTTGCTGCCATCGAAGGAATCGAAGTTGAATTTGACGGCAAAAGCTGCGTTAGCTAAGAACAGAACAAGAAAACAGAGTTTGTGAATCTGCATTGTGTGCGTTTTTTTTTTGGTGTTGTTGTTTTTTGTGATTGAAAGATTGATGATGAAAATATTTGGAGGTTGATAATGTGTTTATATAAGGGATAACGTAAGCCATCGAGTTTGAATATTCAAATTTATACTTCGAAAAATGGTCAAATAAATTAAGCCAAGTGGATTCGATTCAGATCGGACGCCACCACAAAGGGCCTAGCAGTGAAAATGGACCCATCAGATGTCATGAACAAATTAATTTTATTCTTTTGATAAAATATAATTGATTCGAGTAATAATTAATTATAAGAAAAAAAAAAAATCGATTATAAATTGTTTTGAATAATAATTGATTAATTATATTTTCTTGTCCCCTTTCTCTACGAAACATTACGAATTTCATGCGTCGTGTACATATCTGTAAGACATAGCCACTTTTAGTTTATATGAACTATTTTCGTTACGTGGATGCAAAATACGTTTTTCTGACGTCCACATAAATACACTCTGGAAAAGTTTACGTTCAGAGGAGTTTACGTGGATGCAAAAAAACGTTTGGCAATCTCATTAAAAAGTTTTTTGATAAAAAAGAAAGATAAAAGTAATCATGCTAATAATTAAGATAACACGTTTTAACTTTTACGTGAAATCTCTTTGATTCAACAAACATAAAAAAAAAAAAAAACCATTGATAAGAAAACACTTTCTCTTAAACCAATTACAAACCTCAATTAAAACACATATCCGTTGAGAAAAATAAGAACACACATATGTTTATTTAGTTTAACTTGGAAGATGTCTTCTTCTACGTATGAATGGTCTTCATTCTTTCATTATATTCTCCATGTGATAGCTAGTCATGTAACTCCTTTTGAAATCAATCCTTGTTTATTAGGAAAAATCAAACATCAAAGGAAGAACACTCCAAGGAAGAAGGTTGATCTTATTGTCTTTGAACGGATCATCAAGCAACATAGGAAGACAAATGTCCTTTGATATGACCGACTTTATTTTGTGACGTTCCAAGATTTGTAACGTTGCCTTTTTAGCAGATTCATAGTTGAGGACCAAAACCTTATGATTTTTAAACTCCAGCCTCAAATCTTCGGTGCTACATTCCTCTATTAGCTCGCATAGATGCTTAAGATTCTTTACTTCCACTCCGTTCACTTTCTCCACCTGTTCCCACCACAACTATTAATATCTTTTCCTAGACATAATAATTGCACAAAATTTGGAACCATGTTTATCTTTCTATCGTTTTTATCGTTAGATTCAAAGTTGAGACAAACTAATGGCGTTTCAGTTAGCTTTCACCAAGAAACTCTCAAGAACAAGTAATAAATAAATTACCTGAGCACCATATAAACTTTGGTATCCTTCGTTGATGTCATCTGCTAATCTCTACACCAAGAAACAATTTCTCTCTAAGTGCAATGCCTAAATGTTATATTGAAAAGAAGACATATTTTTAAACTAAACATGCTTTTATTGTTAAGAAAAATAGCATCTTTAGTAGCTCTACATATCCTCATTCTTTCTACCAAACTCAGATTCAAATTAAACATGATTGAATTAAAGAGAAAAAAAAAACAAATAGTATCGTGGACAAAGAAAGATGCAAACCTCGGAAATTTTGACTTGGTGATGTTCACTATCAAGATATGTTTTAGTGAGAGGCACAAAAACAAAACCCCCAAATATGTAGTAACTTGGAACATTATAAAATTGTTGCACTGTAAAGTTTGGTTTCACCTGTGTACAAAAGAAAGTAGTTCAGAACAAAATGTGAACGAGCAGGGCCAAACAATTTATAAAATATAACAGACGATGATTTACCGGTTTTAGACTGATATTGTACTCATACTCTTTTCCGTTTCGTAAAACTTTAACTAAGGCTTTTTCACCTGGTTTCTTCATAGAAACCAAGTAGCTGAAATCTATCCGTCTTTTGTTTTGGAAAGGAACTGCATCAAACAGAAACTCACTTCACAAGTAAATATGGAGAAGACCATTAAGCAATATCTATTACCAATATCATTACCTTTCTCATCATTTCCTATTGGAACACCATCAATTGCAAGAATAATGTCGTCTTTTCTCAAAATTTTGTAAGCCCCCGACGACGAGTTTATTTTGTTAATAAGAATTCCTGTCATTTCATGGCTCATCTTGAAATGATTACGGATTTGAACATTTTCGAGAGATTGATATGAAAGATCCAATGAGCCGAAACAAGAATATTGTCTGCTCTCTTGAACACTAGTTATGAAATGCTTAATTATTGGAGTTGGGATCACAAAACTGCATGTAAAAACCACACCCCAAAAAAAAAAAAGTTAAAGAGTTTCCCCCACCTCTTGATACAAATGTATGTAAATTGATTATCTAAGATTTACAGTTTAGCTTTCAACTTACCCTATTTCATATACCACACCAACGACTTTGTTTCCCATAATCACCGGGCCACCACTATTTTCATCGTTGATAGTTGCATCAATCTGTATTGATAGCAGATCACTGTCACTGTAATCGTATATTCTAGTTTCAACTCTAAGTACTAGACCTTTTGTAATGCAGATATTTTCACCACCTGCATTTTGAGCACATTAATATAATTCTACTAACCAAATCATAAGAAAAATTTCATCATTTAGCATAATTTTATGGTATATTGGAATATGAATTATAAGATTGTAGGAAACATGCATGATATGTCTCCATATGATTTATTACCAACAACGGACACAACTTCTTGGAGAGGTGGTATGTCTCCAAGCTCCAAGGGATTCATACCCTTCCAAAACTCGTCACTATCGATCTCCAAGATGGCCAAATCACATTCATGTGAAATCTTTTGAACTTTTGCTTTGTATTTGATTTGAGAGCCATGTCTTTTGACGTCCACGAATGTGTGATCATTCATAGCCATCACCACATGAGCGTTCGTAAGAATTTTCCTTCCGGCGATTGCAAATCCTAGAACATCAATTTCAAGCCATAAAAATAACAACTTTGAAGTGAGCTTTGAGATAAGTATAGTCACATACCAGTGCCCCTGGATGATTTTTGGTCAAGAGTCTTCCAAGGTTTGGATTTGCTATACTCGGTAGAGTTAGAGAATACCTTTACAACCGAATCCAGCACCAATTCATCAAGAGGATGACTTTCTTCTATTTTCTTCCACCGTTCTAGCTTCTTCTCATCTTCATGTATTGAGTGGATATTTCTTCGGCAAGTTAACGCAAATGGAAGAAACACACCCCTCTCCGCTGCTGATGTGCTGCTCCTCCTGCATATATATCCGTATCTGGAAACTCGGCCGGCCGTTGTTACCGTTGGCAGTGAATTGGTCAGTACATTATTGCAACTTCGGTAAAAGAAAAGAGAAGAGAGTAAACCAGGAACCCGAGCTCTCGAGTACCGGCCCACCGTATGAACACACGGCCGGAAAAACATATCAAGCTTATTGGAAAATCGAACCCCTGGTTGGTGCTACTGTTTAAAATAGGAAGTCCTTTTTTCTCTTCCTTTTCTAATCAAATTTTTTCCATTTTTTGTCTTCAAAAGTTTCCTTAACTTATCGTAGAGAATTGGTTTGTTTTTTCTCCAAGGAACCTTTAACCTTTTTTTTTTTTTGAAGGTTAAACAAATCATCAAAGGCTTTACCAGCAGATTCATTTTTTTAACTAGCGGTAGATGTATAAGACCACCTCCAACGAGTGGGACGATGAAAGTCTCTAAAAAACCAAAAAATAATAATATTTAAATCTTATAATTATATTCTATTTTTTTTTAATACAGACTACCAATAAAACGATAAAGGTATATTTGTTTGTAGAACTGTTCCTTAAATAAGGGCTTTTAGAACATCATTATTGATGATCTCTTAAGACAATTCTTATGTTAAGAGACAGGTCTTATAATGGCTTATAACTAACAAAAGTCTCTTATTTAAGAGACTTTAAGACATTTTTTTTAGTTATGTATAAGACATATCTCTTAACATAAGAGTTATGTTAAGAAACCATCAATAAGGATGGTCTTAGAGCTTCTCTCCGGTATCTCTAACTTTGAATTATTTTTCTTTTCTTATATTGTGAGAATAGAAAGACACTGTTGGTGGTGCTCTAAATCGTGTTCAAATTTCGAAATGTCTTACATTCTTTCATTGTTTGCTTAGATAGGGCATTGAATTAATCAAAAACCCCTAGAGGAAACCACAACATGATTTTTTACTTAAAGATTATTAGCGTGCTCCACTAGAGACAGATAAACTATATATTCGTCCCAAGTCAATTCGTTTTATTCAGTTTTTATACAAAAGCAAACGATTCTTCAGATTAAGTTGAATCCCAACCTTTTTAAAAATCTTGTTGTATTGCTTTTAACCTTGGACAGGCCATAAACAATCCTAGTATCTTTGAGCGTACCTTCGGACAAAGCAGCAAAGGAAGACAACTCCAAGGCAGACGGTCAATCCTATTATCTTTGATCGGATAATCAAGTTGCGGAGGGAGACTACTCGCTGGCCCAAGCCGATTTTATATTGTGACGTTCCAAGATCTCAAATGTTGCCTTTTTAGCAGATTCATAGTTGAGTACCATCACTTTGTCATTCTCCAAGTCCAGCCTCAGATCTTTGCTAAAACATCCCTCTATTAGTTCACGTAAGTGTTTCAAATTCTTTACTTTCACTCCGTTTACTTTTTCCACCTGTTCCCACCACAAATATATTTTCTTTTAGCGAAAGACAAATTAAGAAATGATTGGTGTTTGGGATTCATCCAAGAAGTCTCATAAATAAATTACCTGTAAATCTTTGAAATTACTGTATCCTTTGTTAATGTCATCTGGCATTACCTAAAACATAAAAAGGGAAATATTATTTGTTTTGGATTAGAAATAGTTTACATGCTCTTAGTCTCATTGTTGACAAAATCAAGGGACGGAAAAGAACTACTACTAGCAAACAAATATCTTATAGTAGCTCAAATAATTATCATCATTCTTTACAATAAACTAATATTCAGCTTAGAACTGAGCTTAAAAGAGGATTTAGTATTGTGAACAAAGAAAAGCAAACCTGAGAGATTATGACATGTTGTTCATCGGTAATTTTGTAGTACTTATCATCAATGTACGATTTAGTGAGAGGCACAAAAACAAAACCACCGAATATGTAATAACTTGGAAGGTTATAATATTGTTGCACTTGAATGTGTGGTTTCACCTGACAACAGTAAAATAACATAGTTCAAACAAGATGCGAACTAATATAGTTATATAGCCAACAGGTTGGAAAGGAGTCATAAAATTTTCATTACAAATGAGGACTTACCGGCTTTAAACTGATATTGTACTCATGCTCTTTCCCCTTCCTTAGAACCTTTACTAAGATATTTTCATCTGGTTTCTTCATAGAAATAAAATGATTGAAACTTATTCGTCTCATTTCGGAAAGGACCTGCATCAAACATAGTCACACTTAATAGTAAACATGGAAAAATACATTAAGCGATGTAAAAAAAATATATAGTTTATATTACATGTTTTATCATTTCCTACTGGAACACCATCAATTGCGAGAATGATGTCATCTTTTCTCAGAATTTTGTGAGCCCCCGACGATGAGTTTATTTTGTTTATAAGAATTCCTGTCGTTTCAGGGCTCATCTTAAAATGATTACGAATTTGAGCATTTTTCATTGACTGACATGATAAAACTAGTGAGCCAAAAACAGCGTTGTGGGAGCTTTCTTCTGCACCAGTTATGAAATGTCTAATTATTGGGGTTGGGATTACAACACTGCATGTGAAAACCAAAGAGAGAGAGAACAAAACGTCAGGCAAAAGTGAAGGTTGTACCTCTTGATCACAAATGTAAGCAAAACTATATCAATGATTTACAGTTTCAACTTACCCTGTACTTTTCTTATCTCCAAGAATTTGAAATAGTACACCAAGGACTTTGTCTCCTGTAATAACCGGGCCACCACTATTTCCACCGTAGGTAGTTGCGTCAATATGTATTGTCAGTAGTTTAGTGGAACTTCGAAGGTAATTTCCAGTTTTAACTCCAGTTACAACACCTTTTGTAACGCATATTGTTTCACCAGCTACATTGAGCAAATTATGGAAGCATAATAAGAGCTAGTTTCATTAATTATCAGCAAAAAAAATTCCGTAATTTAAATAAACATGACTTGCAAGCATGATGATTTCTTGGAGATCACATTAATTCTCGCTAGTAACCAAAGCAGAATAAAAGTTTCATATTTTTAACATAGTTTCTTGGTATATTGTAATATGAATTATAAGACCATATTTATAGGAAACTAGGGCAGACATCTATCTCTCTTCCATTACCATGCTTTATACTCATATGACAGTTTGAAACATTGTCAAGAATAAATACCTTTTGGATAACCAACAACATATACAATTTCATTGAGAGGCGGTATGTCTCCGAACTCCAAGGGATTCATACCCTTCCAAAACTCGTCGCTATCGATCTCCAAGATGGCCAAATCACACTCATGTGCAATCTTTTGAACTTTTGCTTTGTATTTGACTTGAGAGCCATGTCTTTTGACGTGCACGAATATGTGATCATTCATCCCCTCCACCACATGAGCGTTCGTAAGAATTTTCTTTCCCGCGATTGCAAATCCTAAAAACATCAATTTAAAGCCAAAGTAACGCATACAAAAAAACAACCTTGATGTGAGCTTTGAGATAAGCAGTCACATACCAGAGCCCCCATATGATTCTTGGTTAAGAGTCTGCCAAGGTTTGACTTTGCTATACTTGGTAGAGTCAGTGAAGACCTCTACCACCGACTCCAACATCAATTCATCAACGGGAGGACTTTTTCTTATTTTCTTCCACCATTCCTCATCCTTCGACATGGTATGGATCTTTCTTCCGCGAGTTAATGCAAACGGAAGAACAATAGTAGCGATCCGGCTAGAGATTGTTATCGTCGGGAGTAGAGCTCTCGAGTACCGGGACACCATACCAACACACGACCGGAAAAGCATATTGATAATTCATCTTAGTGAAAACTCGAACCTGTTTGTGTTTATAATAAATTGCCCTTTTTCCTTTTAATTATTTTCCATTTTTGCATGAAAACTTGCCTTCATCTATAATTAGAGTAAATAACTAGAGAAAATTGATTTCCTTTTTCTTTCCAAGGAACTTTCTTTGAACTGAAAGAATATTTATACATATTCTATAAAGTTTATAGCTAACAAAAATGTTGGTAGTACTGTTAAAGATGTTAAATACAATGGTAATGGTATTACAATGTCTTTATTAAAAAATGGAACACAAAATAGTTCAAGTTAAAGAAAAGAAAAAACCATTGAACTTGAAGGATGTGGTCTTGAATAAACACAGGAATGTCTGTTGAATTTAGGTATTTACAAGTATAAATTCAAACATCTAAGCCCGTCTAGCTCAGTTGGTAGAGCGCAAGGCTCTTAACCTTGTGGTCGTGGGTTCGAACCCCACGGTGGGCGCATTAATTTTTGGCAGTTCTCTTATTTTTGGCAATAATCGTATGTTTCAAATGAGTAGCTAGTGGAGAAACTTAAATAAATAAATCAAAACAGAGCCAACAACAAACTTTAACGTATCCAAAACAGAGGAGATGGCTTCAAACCAAGTTATGATGGGTTCTTATTAGTCCTAAAAGAGTTATTAAAGTTTTTTTAGAACTCTAAAAAGTTTCGGGCTTCTTAAAAATAAAACACAGAAATGATAATGATAAAGATTTTCTGACCAATTGTCCCTCTATTAAAATCACTATTTGCTTATTCTTTAACTATATAATCTGAAATTAATTAAAATCATTTGATCCAATAATCATGATAACAAAATTGTGTCACTTTTCTAATGGAGTATAAAATAAAATAATAGTTGTTTCTCTTCTCCTAAGCTACTACAACGACAAAGAGAAGATCTCGTTGACTCCCCCCCCCCCCCCACACAAAAAAAAAAACCAAAAAAATACAGAGCTAATGGTTCTGCTTCCATGGGAGCTGGAGGAAGATATACTGTCTCGGCTTCCACCTCGATCTCTTGTTCAATTCAGATCGGTTTGCAAACGATGGAATGCTCTTTTTGATGTTAAAAGTTTCAACAAGGACCAGTTCGCTCGTGCTCGTCCTCAGTTCATCTTCATTACCGATTCCAAGATTTATTCGATAGAGATCATCGGTCTCGACGGCGTTGATCCAACGATTAAGTTACATGTGCTAGACTCCTCTGGTATCCCTTACCGTGAATGGAAATTTGCTTACTTAACCATCACTGCTTGCGATGGCCGATGGGTTCTTGTTTTGTAACTCTTGGATTAGTCCCAAGGGAACAGCTTTTTGGAATCCGTGGTTGAAACAGATTAAATGGATCGAGTACGAGAATAAAGGTTTCAATGTATGTGGCGTAGGATACGATAATACTAGGCCTGAGAAGGTTTACAAAATCTTGGAGTATTTAGAGTGTCGCCGTGAAGAGAGCTCGAACGCATGCTACCAGAGAGTTGCGATCTACGAGTGTGCCTCTCATGCGTTCAAGTTTATTGATACTTCTAACAAGGTCTGGTTCATAAGCGATGTTCAACGATACAGTGTGTGCTTGAACGGAAATCTCTATTGGCTTTCTTTTGATGACTTTCGCATCCTATGCTTTGATTTCTCGAGGGAGATAGTCAAACCCTTTTGTCTCCTTCCGTGTCGGAAGTTTGATAAATGCGATTTACTTGCCCTCCAAGTTTTCAAGGGAGATAGGTTATCCTTGTTAAATCAATGTTGTAAGACAAGGACGATTGAGATTTGGGTTACGAAGAAGAAGATTGATTCTAGTAACAACAATGGATCAGACGAAGTTGTGTGGATTAGCTTGTTGACTTTGCCACCAAATAACTTGCCAAACTTATTTATTGTGTGTTATGGCATTAGTTACTTCATCTATGACAAGACCACCTTAATCATTTATTGTGAAGACGAGAACACTTCAGCGGCTTGCATCTATATCATCAGGGGGGATTTGTTCAAGAAGTTTGAAATTGATTCCTCTGCTTTCTTTTGTTATCACTGTGTTTATGCTCCCAATTTTATCCCTCTTCCTTTAATGTAAAAGTTCTGAATAATAATAAGATGCTTTTTAGTGTTTCACATTAAGCTCTCAATTCAACATTTATTTCACTACTAGTTTAAACCAATTGACAAAACCTGTTCAGTCTATGTTACAACTTACAATCCAAGAAATTCTGAGAGGATTAATTCGACGTATTCCCCATTACGTTTTACATTTTAAGATGTGTGGAATTAGTTATGAAGGGTTCTTATTAAACTTTTTAGATTTCTTAAAAATAAAAAACTCTTCATTACTAATTATTTAACATTTCTTAAAAATAAATACACAGAAATGATAATGTTAATAATTCCCTTATATCATAAATTCCTTATTTGCTTCTTTTTTTACTATTAAATCTAAAATCAATTAAAATCCTTTGATTCAATAATCATGATAACAAAATTTTGTCTTTCTAATGGAGTATGAAATATAATAATACATAGTTATTTCTCTTCTCGTAAGAGCATCTCCAAAGGCAAAATCAAATCTTCATATTTAATTTGAGGTTTCTTGTTCTCCAAAGGCAACCTCAAAACCTTAAAATTTGAGGTTTCATTTTTTATTCATTTTGGTCCTTACAAATATTTATGTCTTACAGATACTCTTACTAATATATTATTCTATCATATTAGTCCTTAAATTTTTATGTCTTATTTTGATGTATGGAGAGGAAGTTGTGTGGATTAGCTTGTTGACTTTTCCATCAAGTAACTTGCCAAAATTTTGTGGCATTAGTTACTTTATCTATGACAAGACCACCCTAATTATGTGTTGTGGTGACGATGAAAGTCGAACGGCTTGCATCTATATTTTTGAGGGGAGATTTGTTCAAGAAGATTCAAATTGACTGGGTTTTTGTTTTCCCGGTGTTGTTACTGTGCTTATCCTCCCAATTTTATCCCGTTCCTTTAGGTTCATATTGCAAGCCTAATAATTTTATCGGATTTTCTTGAATCTTGTTCATGTCTCTGTTTTCTTAGGTTTATTACCATTGTAAGATGATAATATATAGACTTACTATCTCAAACATTGATGATCAACACACTTTCACTTCGAACTAACCAAAATGTTTGTAACCATTGAGTCAATTTTACAAATATACGTAAGACATATAAAGTTGTGAACAATAAGGTGCTTATAGTGTGTCACATGATTAAAGATCATCGTAGGCCACCCACATTATTTCACTAGTAGTTAGCCCATTGACAAAACCGATTCAGTCTATGTTAGAACTTAAAATCCAAGGTAATAAACCAAACCAAGTAAACACCCAAAAGCCCAAAAAAATAAAAAACAGAACATATGACTCAGGCTGAGACAAACTGATGAATTCTAGGCTCGCAACTAAGACTACTACAATGATATATATATACGGACTATACATGAAATAATATTATACCAGTTCCAAAGAATTGAAAAACTGATGATCAGTTCCAAAGTCTAAAAGAAGATCAGTGAGACTAATTACAATTTTACCAATCCAACATTTGTCGCCATCATCATCAAAATCACACGAACGTAGAAGCTTTTGAGGTACGTTGATCGGTACCTAGAGTGATTACCATTATAGTCACATCGTCATGATATCTCCTTCTCCTACCAGCCGGAACATTCGTCAATTCTTCCAAGGTAAAGCCTACATCAAAGTGTTTTCTTTTGTCATATAGTAGATCATGAAGTCTGCACACATTTTGTGAAGTAAACATTAACAAAAAAGCATCTTACCAGCACGAGCAGCAGCTTTAGCTACAAGACGTTCAAGCAGAAACTTTGCTGGATCACCAGAAGGATTACTAGAAACGAAGGAATGGACGAGCCCAATCGCTTCCTCGTTGCTGAAGAAATCAAACAAACCATCGCTTGCAACTATAACAAAGTGATCTGATTCCGTTATCTTGTGAACTCTCATCGATGGTTCCACTGAAACATAAGGCGGGCTCAAAAGGTTACGAACGCGGAGGATCCCCATGAGTGCATCATTTAGTTTCTCCTGCAAGTTAATAGAGAAGAGCTACTTGATACTTTTTCTTTCAAGTATAAAACTCATAACTTAAAAGAATAATACTAATACCTTCTTCAAGTAACCAACTCCGAGAGCACGAGTAACTTTAAGCTTTCCTTTGATTTTCCCACCAATAACGATCTTAGGATCATCAAGATGCTCACTTAAGAGTCTAGCTTCTTCGACTTCGTTATCAACTGTATGATCCTCTGTGAGCTGAACAGCTTGCAGCTTCTTATTACCATTGTAGGTCGCTAGAACAGCTCTGCTATCACCAAGATTAAGGACGTATAGATCCTTCCCAACCAGGAGAGTGACCAAAACACAAGATCCAACGGATACTAAATCCGGTCTTTCTTCCATTTCTTGCTCAACCATCCTTAGGAAATCGGTTTCCGCCTGAAAAAGCGCACGGTTCAAGCAATCTAGTACTCCTTGCCTGAACAAATCAGTGGAAGAGTAATCTACATTACTTATATTTGATAACAATTCCAACTTTTCGCCATCATCATCGGACTTTGTTTGCTTCATTTGACGATCAAGCAACTGAAGATGAAACACAATGGACTCATATAAAGTACATGCCAAGAAATCAGCAGCATCTCTTCCGTTGAATCCATCATAGATAGCGCAAAACAACCAACCATTCTCCTCAGAGCAAACAGCTTGAACTCTATCTTCCCCTGCAGCACCACCCGCAACTTGAACTTCCATAGCAGAGAGAAGAAACCCTTCATTAACAGAAGAAGGAGAACTCATTGACGTCAAGTAACAAGATTCAGGCTCAGGAGGACTCGGACTAGTAGACGAGCTGCAGCTTAGACTCACCATACTTCCATGGAGAGAAGGAGAGAGTATATCAAGCTTCGAAAGCGCAGGCGAAGACGGAACTTTCCTGAAAGATTTCGGAGAATCCAGAGACGGCAATATCTCAGAACCAATGACTCCATTGCAGATATTAGTATTGGCTAAAGTGGGGTTTCCACTTAAAGCAGCTCCTGATAAACAAGAGAAACTGCTAGTCTTTTGTAGCCTAAACCCACCAAGAACCTCACGACCATCAGCAATTTTATCTTCAGGGATTCCTATCTTCTTATTATTGCATTGATAACCAAAACTTATCTCAATCTCACCATACGGATCAGTCCCTTCCTGCATTTTTTTTCTTCACTTTCTTGCAATGTTCTGAAACAACAAAAATCCACAACAAAACCATAAAGTTTAGTCCTTTTTTTAACTTGAACAATCCTAATGAAATCTTAAGACTAATACAAAAACCTCACACTTCAAAAAAGTTAGCTGCTTTAATGACCTTAGAGACAAAATACGTGGTGAGAGTCTAAGCACATATCGAAAGTGAAGATAGATGGGGCCAAGGTAACGAACAGTTACATAAGTTAAACGTGAGAGTTAAGAAAAAAATGATATTTTTCATAGGAGGCCATTAAATGCAGACCACAGAAGTTGTTGGGAAATGTTTCAGATAGAATGTTTATACAGAGATAAACTAACTAAAAACCCAGAAAACACAGAGAAACTTATAGATTTGGTATCATCAAAGTATTCACCGTGACATGTGTTCATATCTATATGGATTACAACAATATATGGATATATCAAAAATTCCATTGATAAGATAAATCAAAACTCGCAAACCAAATTGAAAAGATTAAATAAAACAGATTATCGGAACGAGACATTGGGGATGTTATTGATGATGAGAGAAATGGGTTTACCTTAAACGTATACGGGGATGGAGAAAACCAAAGAGAATCGAAGATTCGTAGAACTGAGAAGAAGCGAAGCGAATTTAGAGAAAAAAGAACAAATCAGAGGAGACGACGACGACGAATAAAAATGAGTGAGAGAAAGTGAAATTGGATGGAGGAGAAGAGTTAACGAGTGAATGTTTTTTGTTTGCTAATTTTGGTAGTGTTTATTATATAATCGAAAGCCCTCTCCTTTATAATGTTTTTTCACACTTTTCTTCTCTCTGTCTTTTTCGTTTTTGATTCGTTGCTTTTTCAGCTTCTTCTTTTTTTGTACATCTTTTAAATTTTTTACCAAAAACAATGATAATGCTTAGTTTTTTTATTAGTATCTTGGTTGAAACTACAGAGGTCAATTTGGGTATTCTGAAATTTTCTTGCTAAGATACTTTCAGATATTTTTGGTAGAAAAATTAGAATCTTTTGTTTTGGGTGGTGTTGCATAAGTAGAAGAAAAAATGTCTATCTACAGAGCAAAAATTCATAACTCGTCAGAAAGAAATGATCAACAAGATATTTAATTAAACGAGTAAATAGAAAAATCTATCGACGAAAGTGAAAAACGAAGATAGGGTCAACAATTCAAGGCAATAAGTGTGTGTAGTTGACATTTTATCCTGATGATGTCATCCTCAGATCTCTACCGGTAATGTTATATTTTATTCATCTCTAGCTCTATTATTTTCTTGGACTGCTCAAAGAACCAATATAATACGATTATAATTTGGCAAGAAGGGCTTACAAGGAACATTAAATTTACCCATATCTTCACTATGAATCTTTTTCAGAAATAATATGATTTATTTGTGATAGATGTAATCGTGTAATATCTTCTGATCGAATTCAGAGTGGTAATTTACTATGCAATTTATTTTTTACGGACAACAGGATAAAATAACCCAAAAATACATGGTGACGTTTTACAAAATCTGATCTTTTGAGTACTAGGCTAGTACTAGATGTCGACGTAGCGTACCATCATAGTTGCCGCAAACAGAGACGTGAGGAAGTAAATTAATAAGTAGATACAAATAAATAATTTAAGCTGTAAGCAAAAAATCGAGAATGTTTAAGAGTTAGGTTGCATGACGTTAAAGAAGGGAGCAGATCTAACATTTTGCATCTCTCACCATATATTATAGAGTTTAATAATCGAAAGTTGTTAAATCATATCAAGAAGCAACACGAAAAGTATTAAACAATAGCTAAAGACGCAATGAAAAACGTCTATAGTTTTGTACCATTTTTTTTTATCTCGAATATTGACTTGGTGAATTGAGCTAATAATCTAGCTTATAGCTTTCACACCTGAAAAAATCAATTTCGATTTTTTGCATATTCAGAAGGTCCCATAAACCGTGACCGGTACAGCCTTAACCGGTGTTATTCATCAAAAACTCACCGATTGATTCGGTTTGGAAAAACAAAATTTACGTTTTTAAAACCGTTGATCGCATACATGAATGTTTTTGCCTACCTAAGGTTAATTAGTAAGTATACTAAGTAAATCAAACCGATGCATGAATAAAAATCTAGGACCAAATGACCGGTACGATTCTACAATACCAAGAGTCAATATATTAATACTAATTAAGAGGCTGAGTGGAAGAAAATATCACATCAATATCATATATCATATACGACTTATCAATAATAGAGAGAGTCGTTTAAGAGATTGATAAATACCCACAAATACTGATTTGTGGCTGTTGAGGCACAGGAGAAGCTGCTTGCTGTTGAAGCCAACTGATGAAAACAGTCGTCCTCACTATCATTCCCTTCCTGAAAATGACATTTGATGACAATTCTATAATTTCCATTTAGCTTACGTACCGGTTTTTGGCAGTTTACAATGAATAGGATAGATCTCGGTTTGTCTTTATCACCGCGATTTTTCAATAATCATTACACAATTTCTGCAAGCTGTTGTGTTATGTGTATCTAATGAAAGCTCCTAAGTCTCTTAAATCACATAACCTGGGATTATTTTCTTTGCGGACATCTTATCGAGACAGTACTATGTATAGACGAGGGACTAATTATAACCAAGGATTGTTCAGGGACTGACAGTAAAAACTACGGCGGTTTAAGACTAAGAACTAATGGGACTACTTATATATATCGTTATGAAATAACGGTATCAACACGAAGTGAGTGATGAGGATTACCTTGACTTATTGTATATCTACCGTATAGAAACTGGAACCCATAAGAGTTTCAAGATGCAATGGTGTAGAAAACTTTCGTCATTCCTTTCTTTGTTCTCATCTGTGTGATCTTGAAAAACAACAAGGGAAGTGTACCCAGAAAAATGTAATTTAAGAAAACAAAAGTAGGAAACTATAAAAAGAAAAAATTTCTACTTGAGACTGGTATAATGGTTGTGTACCTTCATGCTTATGATATCGGATAAATTGGAGACATGGGTTCCACCACATGGACACCCGGGGCTGTCACCTAATTTTATGATCCGGGGAGTGCTGCCCTGCAAGGGTGAATGGCTCAGAGACATCCTATGGTGGAACGTAACTGTTGGCAAGTGAAATGGCTCAGAGACATGCGCTTTGCTATCCATTTTTTATTGCTTAACTGACTATTAACCAGACACTGCATTATGGTAAGTAACTAAGGTGCTTCCAAAATTTTCACTAACATAGATACCAAATAGATGATATATAACTATTTAGACAGAGCAGGAATTGATACAGAAAATGGTTTATCTAGCAATGGTTACAATTTACTTAACAAAGCCAAATATAATTACATCACTTAAAGAAAAGCCACTGCCTCAATGTGAATTGACAGCAAATTTCTGATATAACTAAAGATCAACACTGCTGCTTCTACAAGAACTACCGTCATTTAAGGATATGTCTATGAAAATTATAACTCTGTAAGCTGACTTGAGGTTTATGAGCAATGGAAGAAAAATCATTAGAAATCAAGGAAAGAGTTTCTATTTGCAAATACCTTGGAAATATAATCAGGAAGACTGCCACCACAGAGCACAGATGCCTCTTCATAGGGCAATATAGCAGCATAAACCTTATACAGGGTATAAGAATCACTATTAAGAAGAATAACAAAAAATCGAAGAAATCCAACAATGGTAAAGAGACTATGAGGACTTACCTTTCCTCCTTTGGATATCAGTTCGTTAGCTTCTGCCTCCAACTCTTTCTGCTTCACCTGAAACTCCTCCTGTGGGACGCTTCCTTTGTATTCCACAAAAGGACTGAATCACATTGTAGTTGATCAGTTTTTATATATCACTATTTTTAACGAAAGTTGCAAAGAAGCAAGCAGATGAAAAACCCCTTTAATGAGACTCTTACCCGTCAGGAAAATGGTACCCTTTTCCAGGCTCCAAATGTCCTAACCCAACTTTCTGCATACACATATCTAGCAAGTGTCCAGCTGAGTGCAACCTGATGATGAACAAATATTAACTTCAAGATAAAGTCCAGGCACAAACTACGATAGCAACGTAAAAACTAAAAACTGCACAACTCAGAACCATACGTCTGAAATTTTGTTCCAACCATGCCATGCATAACAATGAGAACAATCTTCAACAGCCTATATCTGAATTCTGAAGAATTCCACCAGCAGATTACAAAACTGCATCACTCGTACTTTACAATAATTAACACAAAAAAGGAACAGATTCACTTAAAATTTGAAGTATCTATACCCTATGTGCAGAGAAAAAAAGTGTTTCTGATAACATAATAAGAATGAATCCAACATTTGACATTTCATTCAAAACTACAATCATTCATCTAGCTTCCCTCTCGTTGTAATCAAATTCAATCAACAGTTACTTGCCTGGAATTGAGTTTACGCCTTGATTCATCAACAGTTAAGTAAACTTCTTTCCCTTTCTCACTATCAATTCCACTTTCAGGATTCGAACCTTCGAAAACTCCGTAATGGAGAACCTACGATTTCAAAAGCGAAAACACACACACCATTCAAAATTTCGAACATTCTAGAATCCATCTGCACTAATCACTCAACGGGAAAAGATCAGGATAGAGATTCAAATATACAATTCCGTCTTTCGATCGAACATCTTGAACGGAAAATTTCAAATCCGAACCGGAGAAAACAATTAAACCGGTGTCTGACGGCTGGCCACCACCTTGTGGATGAAACACCGTTGATTCTAGTATTAGAGCTATGCGTCCATCTTGCGCCTGAATCAGAGAGTGAAGGATTCAAGCATTGAGAACTGTTAAAAAGGAGCTTCGAGAATGGTTACTATGAAGACGGGACCTTAAATAAGGAGAGAAATCTGGAATGAGACTGAAGATTGAACATGTCTACATGATAATCAAGCTTCGTCGGAGGAAAATCCATGGTGATTCCGGTTTCCGACGGATTCGTCGCGGTCAACAGTCAACACTAAAGTACCAAACTATTCAAAACTTTTACGTTTCTACGTGTATTTGTCAAGTTGACTAAAAGCCGCTTCTCCAGATATTTTACGTCTTGCCATTTATTGTTGGGCCTTGATTGTTTGGGCCTTTCAAATATTATATTTCTTTTTTTTTGAGTTTTAATAGGGGGCCCGTTTTAATAGTCTATTTGGACTTTCTTTTTCTCTGTACTGGACAAAAAGGGTATTACTTTTATATTTTTCATTACTAAATTTCAGTAGATTTAATATCTTTGGTTGAGAACAAAATTGTTGTATAAATAATAAATTACTTGTATCTTGTATTTTGAAGAGTCATTGAAATTTATACTCCAAATCTTAGTATTCATAAGAAGGAAACGAGTAAATCGGTGTGAACCTAAAATTTTGTAGTCACACCTAAAAACCTAAAATTGCAACGATTTAAAAACTATAAAACCTTCGCATATAAATCCAAATAAAATGTCTTAAGAAAATGAGTTATTTTTTTTGAACATTTAGCTAATAAAATTTTCTTCAACATATGCTATACAAATTATATATTACTTTTTTAAAGAATAGTTTTTTTAAAAACGATTTACATATCTCTTTTTGTATATTGTAGATCATGAATAATATGACCATTGATTTTCTTTATTTTTTTAGAAGATGACTTTATAATACTTAAAACTTTTAAGATCTTTTTAAATATAATTTCACAAAATTTACAATGTATTTATATATTTTATTGTAGATCATGAATAACATAACCAATCTTGCGTTTTTTCTTGACTGTAGAATGACCATCTCTGAAATTTCAGGCAATGGTCTGAGATATAGATTTCCAGCCTCCTTGTGTGAACACTCAAGCAGACCATTACACTCAACACATCAGCTACTAACATTTGTTGAAATTTCATGTACATATAAATGATTCTTGGCGCCTTGATTCATCAACATTTTTAAATATAAACTTCTTTCCCTTTCTCAATATCGATTCCAATTTCAGGATTCGAACCTTCGAAAACATCGTAATGGAGAACCTACGATTTCAATATGAAAAACACACACACATCATTCAATAATTCAGAACAACTTAGAAACCATCAAATTGCAAACCCGCTTCGGATCATGTCTTAGGAAAAAAATAATCCAAATAGTGTCCACTCTCATTTCATAATTGTTGCTTTGTGTCGTTATGCCTGTCATGATATGGTTTTTAATAATGTCCATTTTGATTTTCTTTTTGGTTTTTATAAATTAGTTACAAACTTATAATGTCCATTTTGATGAAATTGGAAATCACAAATATGAACAATACACAAGAGATGTACATTAAACTCCCTTCATTAATATATGTTGGCATTTTAATAGGTAGTTTTTTTTTTCATTTGAAATAGTCTCAAATCATGGAAGGAGACCACTCATAATTGTACAAAATAAAAGTAAATGCGTTCTATATTACTCTTAAGTCTTATCTACCTTTGTACTATCGTTTTAATTTCTTGTTAGTATAGTAGTACCTTGAAACATAAGCAAAAACATAAACAGAACTTTTTATTAATTTTTTTTTTGGTAGAAAAGAACACTGTATTTCTACTTACGATTCTAATAAATTATAACAATTTAAAACAGTATACTTTCCAAAATAAATTAGCAAAATGTAAATTATTCATTTATATAACAAAAGAAATTTTACTAATTTGTAAAATTGTGTGGATGGTTGGTGAATATGATTTTAGTATATCGTAAAAGTGACCAACAAAATCTTTAAGAAAAAAAAGAAAAATAAGTAGTGGATGTCTCCATCAAAAACACTTGGCGCATTAAAACATCCTTAGATCTGAAGCTAACAAAAGGCCACTTGTAAAGCTGTCTCTTTACGACACCAAGTGGTATTATTCGTAATTACTTCCATCTTTCAGTGGCATTTCATTAAGCTCCTTCTCTTTTAAAAACCTTTTCTTTTATCTCTCTATCTCTTTCTTCATAGTTCGTGCACAGAGAGAGCTAAAGCTACAGTGTACAGAAGAAAATGAGAGGACTCTCCAGAAACTCCGGCGCGGCGGCGATATTCGCGATTCTACTCATTCTCGCCGTTCATAACTGGTCCGTCGCCGTATCTTCTCAATCCACCGAATTCGCCGGAGATTTCCCTCCATTCGAAACAGAGTGCCGCGGTACAATTGCCGAGTGCTCTGTTTCCGCCGCCCTCGGAGACGGAGGAGATCTATTCTACGGCGGAGGAGAAATGGGAGAGGAGTTCGAGATGGACTCAGAGATCAACCGGCGCATATTAGCTACGAGGAGGTACATCAGCTATGGTGCGCTGAGGAGAAACACAATTCCGTGCTCACGTCGCGGCGCATCTTACTACAATTGTCGACGTGGCGCTCAGGCCAATCCTTACTCTCGTGGCTGCAGCGCCATCACTCGCTGCCGGCGCTCATGAATCTATCACTGTCAGTCTCACTGTAATTCTTTTTTCTTTTCTTTTTCTGATATATAATTTTTCAGAAATTTCTCTTTTCTTTTGTTACCGGTTTATATTTCTAAGTTCATTGCGGATTATTAGAGTTTCATACACATGTAAATGTTTCTGGGAATTTATCTCTGTTATTGATGTAAGTTTGTTTACATAAACCAGAAAAAAAACTATGGAATAAATACATTATAATTAATAGTATCATCACTCATAAACGAATTTGTTATTGAAGTAAATATATATGAAATGGATTTGTTTTCGTATTTATGGTCCATGGATGCATCATGCATGCATGTGCCGAAGAAATACCAGATGCTAGAAAAATAAAATAAGGTTTTCTAATTCATAAACTATAATTATAAGTTTCCATATGAAGAAGTATGATCACTAACTAAATAAAATAATAATTTCGTACAAACCAAAGTTGTATATTGAGGGCGAATAAAGAGGCGATAATAGGATTTGGTTGGGAGCCAACTAAAGCCAGCTTTCGGCAGAGCAACCACACGTGTAGGGATAATCTGTAATATTGATTTTATTATTATATGATACATTTTGCACACACTATGAATTAATACACCATCAATTTCTTCTATATGAAAATTTCTTGTCACGGGGACTCATACCTATAAGCCAAACACATAAGCTCTTCGTGATTAACGAAATTGAAAGGTTGCTGTAGGAAAAAAAATTCAAAGAAAAAGAAAAAACGTTACATTAATTTAAAAGAGAAACAGATGGTTAAGGACCCATTTTTGAGACATTAAATATCACACAACTAACAACAATTCAATTAGAGATACTTTTGATTTATTGCACTCAAAATCTAACGGGTCTAACACTTCCTCTTGTCACATTTTGACACAACAATACAAGAAGATAACAAGTTAAAATCACCAAAAGTTTGGACCACTACTTCCCCATCACTCACCGATTGTTATACATTCAGAATTATTATATGTAAATATTGATGATCCAATAATGAGGCTCATCTATACATAATTTTATATGGATGTAATAAGTCTCTATCGTGTGCATATGAACAAGAAACGACAAGCACATCATCTTCCGCATCCTTGTCACGCGGACTTAGCTTTCCCACACACTTATACAATTTCTCTCTTACAAACAGCATTGTTTACAATTTTATTTCTTTTCGCAGATTCAATACACATTGGTCACATCAAATTTCTGCAGCTGGCATTGATATTTTTATTGTTATTTTGGGATCTGTGAACTATTAATAGATTTGGATATAAGCAAATCCTGTACCTACCATCTATTCATATATCAGCTAAATACACGATGTGATTCCAATGGAGTATAGATCAAGCAACCGACTCTTTGGACCACTAGACTTGTGTGAGCTATCTCGAGCGGTAGACTCGGACCGGCCCAATGCTAGTCAAACATACATAACCGATTCAAAATAATAAACCATGATGAGTTTTTATATCTCTTAGAAGCACAAACTTAATCCTTTAAACCAATCAAACATCAATCAATTCATGTCTCTAGAATTTCATAGTTTACTCGGGCAAATGCCGCCAATTAAGCTTGATAATAACTTGTGTGTGTGAAACGTTTTAAACCTGAATAGGAGGCGGAAGGAGAAGAAAATGAAGAGAAGATGCAAAAACATCAATTATAAAAGTGTCATTATGTTTGTTAACGATTATACTAGTGTTTAACAAAACAAACCAAGAAACAAGACTAAAACCCTCCAAGCAAAGGAATGTAGAAGTGATCTGTACTTATAAAGAGCAACCTAACATAGTAGTGCATTGATTCCTAAAAATCTCTTTAAGTTGATCGAGCAGCTCATTTGCTGCCTCATAACTTGTCACCTTTCCTAGAGGGCTTACGAGGCGGCGATACACGGGGAAGATGAAAAACTTTTTTCATCCATCTCCTCGAGAAGCAACAGGGTCTCTCCACTCTATTTGTTTTACAAGAACCATCTCATCAAACCAAGAAACATGTCGTTTCAACTCAAATAGATTGACTATACGATCAGGAGTCAATCCATCTCTAAGCATGTCTTTATAGTCATAAACCATTTTAAAAGTATCTCTAAAGCATATATAGTATTATTTGACCAAACAAGAAGTGAAAACAACCAAACTTTTTGAAAGAATATTACTTCCGGATCAAAGCCAGGTCGACGAGAGTTAACCTGAGTCCTTAAACATTCTCTCTAGATTTATCTAAAGGATACATTATTAAGAATTTATTTTGCCAAAAGAAGCTACAAAACAAAGAAAGGGAGATTAATCAATTATCAGCAACAAAGAAGATGGTTTGTGAATAAAAATACTGAAATCCAAATAAAATTTAGCTTCCTCAACAACCAAACAAGAAGCTAAAATGTAACTAAAATCAAACTTGTAATTCTGCTGGTTCTTCTCTTTGAGCTCGAGGAACCGGTACCAAACTGGGAATAAAGGTCCAGTGTGAAGGCCAAAGATCCACCACAGAATCAATTTGAGTTTTACTGATCAACTTATTTTCTCCGAAAACATAGATCCAAGCCCGACCAGTTTCGTTGCACGAGCACACGACGAGCCTTTTATCTTCAATAAAGTAACTTGGCTGAGAGTCGAATCCATCTACTAAATCCGGCAAGTTAGGACTTGAAACTTCCATGAACTTTATCCATTCCACATCTCTATCAAGATTATTATTAATCTTGTACTTGCTCACCCAAATCTCAATCTTCTTTGTTGCATGGCATTGCTTTAACAATGAAAATCGATCTCCCTCGAAAACCCTAAGGACGAAAGCATCCTTAAGAAAGTTCGACGTCCCACATGGTAGATCACAAAACTTCACGACGCTTTCGCTCGAAGAATTGATTTCAATTAGGTGGTACACGAGATCAGTCGTTTCAAAATAAGTAACCAAATACAAATTTCCATTCAATGATACACCACTAATTTTAGTGTATATGTTATGAACAATTTGTTTTCCCTGACTATTATCAATAGGCTCGCGGTCTTTCCACGCATCAGAGGCAGAGTCATGGATTGTCAACAATCTCTGGGTGTGGTTTTCCTTCCGATCACAAAAAGCAAAGATCTTGTAACTCCCCTTATTGTTGTATCCTATGCCATAAGACTCCATTCGAGTGTGGTTTGAACCCTGGTCGATCCATGTACTATGTCTCAGCCACGGGTTCCAAAGCACAACTCCTTTCTCCATGTCACATAGTAATAACTTATCGCAATCAACCAATTTTTTAGGTATCTCATGAGATTCTAAACCGGGAATATCTAAGGTTAACTCACGCACAACTATCTTGGGATCGATGCTTACCGAATAAATCTTGGATTTGGTTGCTAAGATGAATCGAAACGTCATCTTGTGGTTATTGATGAACGTCTTATCGCGGAAGAGAGCGTTCCATTGTTTCGATACGGTTTTGAAGCGAAGAAGAGATTCTGGTGGGACACGAGAGAGTATCTCTTCAATCAACTCCCATGGAAGAGATAAAGAAAACTCCCATGGGCGCTTCTCCTCATGAGCCATTAGGGTCGTTTGTTTTCAGTCGAAACTTTCTAATTGACTACTTTACTTATATAAGCTTATCCCAATTAGGGTTTCTAGCCGATTGTTCATTTAAGTGATATTTCCAAATACCTCGTTTGTGAATAATTAAAAAACAAAATCTCCAAATATCTAAATTTTAGAAAATTCGTGTTTATTATTTCATTTTTTTTTTGTTTTACTTTTAATATTTTCTGTTCACTTTTTATTTCCTAAAGTTTATTATGTAAAACAATATCAAGTTTGAAATATAAAACGCCAGAAACTGCTACCAAACTGGGATTAAAGGTACAGTGTGAAGGCCAAGGATCAACTACATAATTAATCTATATATGCCCGACCATTTTTGTCGCAAGCGCAGCCGACGAGCCTTTTATCTTCGATGAAGTAACTTGGCCGAGAGTAGGATATGGTGTCAACTAAATTCGGCAAGTTAGGACTTGACAAAGTCATGAAATTAATCCAAACCACATCATCACCATTCTCATAGTTAATCTTGTTCTCAGTCACCCAAATCTCAAGCTTCTTTGTTACCATGCATTGCTTTAGCAACGAAAACCGTTCTCCTCTAAAGATCTTAAGGGCAATAGCATCGCCCTAGACAATGCCTCATGAAACATGGGCCTTACAGCACCGCCAATGGTAAGAAGATCTTCCAAGGTTTCTACACTGTGCTATATTCATGGACATCATGTACGTGCTCTTACCATTGGAAAGTGCTCTAAGGCCCATATTTCATGAGGCATTGTCTAGGGCGGGCCCTGACTTTGAGGCTATGGAAAATCTCAACACTCTCTACTCAACGCTGCTTATCATGGAAGATAAATCCACGAATATTACGCGAGATTAGAGAGAGAGAGATGAATATTTGATACAGAGTTAAACCTTGCAGCAGCTATAATACAGAGTAGTTAATTAAGTAATATAATACGATACTGACCTAATAATAAAATAATTGCGGAAACAAATACAACAAATACAACATAGCTGGTGAAAGCTATGCCGGTGAGCTTAATTAATTACTATGTCTCATAGCTGGTACAAGGTTTCGCTAATCAAACCATTTAGAAAAATATATTTCGTTTTCTTAATCTATGATCCATAAAACAATGAAATCTTATTCAGTTTGGTTTGCAATAAACGCGAACAATAAGTCAATAAAAACGAAACTTGTCATTCTTGTTGCTCTTAGGCTAAAGGAATAGGAACCAAACTAGGAACATAAACAAGGTGAAAAGGCCAAGGCTCAACCTCAAAACCCATTTGAATCTTCTTGAACCTATCCCCCTTCACAATGTATATGCAAGGCTTACCACTTTCATCACAAG
The DNA here is from genome assembly GCF_000001735.4 of Arabidopsis thaliana. Taxonomy (NCBI): domain Eukaryota; kingdom Viridiplantae; phylum Streptophyta; class Magnoliopsida; order Brassicales; family Brassicaceae; genus Arabidopsis; species Arabidopsis thaliana. Next base: position 5,650,072 of record NC_003074.8, read on the forward strand.
TACACACGATGAGCCTCTTGTCATCATTGTTATCCATGAAGTAACTCGGCTGAGAATTAGAGTAAAGATCTTGTAATCTCGGGAAGTTTGGTATCGACACTGTCATTAACAGTCTCCACGACACAAGCTCCTTCCTATCTCCACTAATCTTGTTCTTAGTCACCCAAATCTTGATCTTATTTGTTGTCGGGCATTGTTCCAACACAGATAGCCGATCTCCCCTAAAAACCTCAAGGATTTGAGTATCGCCAAAATCGTTCTTACATGGCAAGAGACAAAAGGGCTCGAACATCTCCCTCGAAAAGTCAAAGCTTTGGATAAAACCATCACCACCACTTTCACACCTCACAGCAATCCAATACAAAGTTCCATTCAAAGATAAAACAGTCCGGGGAGATCTTAGGTGCCAATCAAATAAACCAAACTTAAGATCCTTCCACGCATTAGTTTCAAACTCAAATACCGAAACTCTCGGGTTAATTCTGTTGTAACTACCGTTTATTTCACTACTGTAACCATAACCAAACCCTAAGATCTTGTAACACTTCTCCGGTCTACGATTATCATACCCTAGTCCATATAAATTGAATCTACTCCTCTTAGGCTCGATCCATTTAGTTTGTTTTCTCAACCATGGATTCCAGACAGCAACCTCGTCAAGCAAAGCAGGACATAACAAAAAACCATCGCAATAAAAGAGGTTTCGATATACCTTAAGCTTCTTATTAGGACCTTGAGTTTCTAGGTTTAGCTCACGCACCTCTAAGGAGTCATCGATATTGATGCCTATTGAATAGATCTTGGAATCTTTCTCGGTCCGTAATATGAACTGAGGACGGACGCAAGCCAAGTGATTGTTGATGAATCTCTGATCGTTGAAAAGTGTGTTCCATCGTTTGCAAACTGTTCTAAAGCGTGTGAGAGATAGAGGTGGAACACGCAAAAGTATCTCATCCTCCAACTCCAGTGGAAGCTTCGTCGGCATCGTTATTTTCTTTCGGCCACAGAAGACGAAACCTAATTTCTAGCAAGGTTTAACTTTGCTTCATTGTATTTAGAGATAAGTTGGAGAGTAGACAGTTTTTGCCAAAATAATTTGAGAAATGGGTATTTTTTTTAGAAATAGGTGGAATGAGTACTTTTATCTCTCCTCTGTAATAGAACTCCCCCTCTAATACAGCTTTTAGTAAAATACAATTTTACCCTGTTGTTGGTTTGATAAAATAAACTGGGCCTCATTAAAACCAGCCCAATAACATCTCCAATTTTGAATTGCTCATGGGCTTGACATCTCCAATATATTATCATTGTCAAATAAAAGGATAAACCCTACAATTTCAGAAGCAAATCTCAGATACATTGTCAAATTCGTAACAATATGGAAGGTATGTTTATCATAAAACTCTTTAAAGTTTCTGAATTTTTAAAGGTGTACGTAAAGTATTTTGGTGTACATACTGTATACCAATCAGATTTTATATTTATGATATCTATTAAGTGTACATACACGTATGTAGTCTAGTCTACGTATATGGTGTACTAATGTTGGTATACGTGGTGTACTAATGTTGGTGTACGTATGTGGTGTACTTATGTTAGTCTAGACGCTTGAGATGTACTAAATCTGGTGTACGTATGTTGTTTCCCTTATTCTAGTGTACGTATGAGGTATACTAACGCATGTGTACTTGTGTGGTGTACTATTGCTGGTTTACGTATGTGCTGTACATATTCTAGTTTAAACATTTTTCCATTTTTTAAATGGGTTTTCTTTGAATTTGAATCTCTATCTTTGCTTTAGAGTGTAGTTTTAAATTTCATTGCATTTTTAAATGGATTTTTCTTTGGGTTTAGTCATTTATCTTATCTTTAGGTATAGTTTTGAACTTCATTACATTTAGACATCTATCTTGGCTTTAGGGTATAGTTTTAAACTTCATTACATTTTTTAAATGGGTTCCCTTAGTTTCTCTTATTCTAATATACGTATATGGTGTACTAATGTTAGTGTACATATGTGGTGTACTATGTAGTGTACTAATGTTGGTGTACGTATGTGCTATACTTATGATAGTCTAGACATCTGAGGTGTAAATTATTTTAATTGGGCTACGAAATATAGTATTTGGGCTTCAAAAATATTATTTGATCTATTATTCTTTAAATTTTGGACCCACACAAAATTTTCTTTTTCACATCATAAGGGTACAATAGTATTTGACTCATCTTTTGGACTGTAGCCACATTTTTTCTATCTCACATGGTCTCTATCTCACAAGCCCAATAAAAACTACCTATTCTTCCTATTTCTAAAAAATGTGTCTACTTCTCAAATTATTTTCTAAAAAGTGTCTACTTCTCTAATAAACCCTTGTATACTACTAGTTGAAACAAAATTTGAGTTATTATAATTACTTACTTATATTTTTCCATTATTAACACATTGAATCCGAAATTTATTTCCATAAAGTAAGGTTTCACAATTACTCACCAAAAAAATCTGAGTTATTATAATTTTCCCCTATTATTATTCTATTACACTTTGAGTCCAAAATTTATAATATTCTTAATTATTGCAACAAATAAAAACTGAGTTATTAATTTACAAATATCCTTTTCACATTTATTAATCAAAACTCACCCGGGATAAAAATATCTCTTTCTTCTTTTGTCAGATTTTAATTTTGGTGATACAATTTAATTTTTGCATTACTATAAAATCTAACCAACATGTAAAAATGTCATAATTAAAAGATAGCTAGAGGTTTTATTCATTACATTCACACTTGTGACTTATTAAATAGCTAAAGGTTTTATTCCTCTTATCAATAAAAACTCTGGGATATTCTACACACCAAAAAACAGATATTCGAGATCTTCTAGTGTTAGTTGAATCGCAGAACTTTTGCCAGTTTTTTTCACCCAATGCAGATGCAACAATGTTCCTTTTACGTTCCTGAAATAAAATTAACAATAGAGTGGAGTGAGTCAAGTACACTATACAAAGAAAAAGATCTTGATAGCTTTGGCCTTTGGAACAAAAAAAACAATTAAATACATGAAGAGTCAAAATTCGTTCCTCAACGGTATTTTTGATGGCAATACGAGTGACCGTAACAGCTCGAGTTTGTCCGATACGATGAGCTCGATCAATAGCTTGATCCTCTGTTGTTGGATTCCACCATAGGTCCAGTAGAATGACATGACTTGCAGCTACCATATTCAATCCAAGGTTTCCAGCTTTAAGAGACATCAACATCGCACCTGTTTCATAATCATTACATTTGTCTTTGAGAAACGTAAAAATGAGATTCTTTGAATGCAAAACATATAATATGTCTGGATCATTGTTGAATTCTTTTACAGCTATGTCTCTTGCTACTAGAGACATTGTACCATCTAATCTTCTGAATTTTATGCGGTTTTGGACAAAAGAATGCTCAACAAAGTCAAGCATACCAGTCCACTGATACTATTGTCTTTATTGGTGGAGTGTCTGGACTGCCTTGCTCTGCAAGCGACTGAAGAATCTCTATCACAGCTCGGATTTTCGATGAAATAAACTCGCCTTGATGCAACTAAAGCATTTTTATCTTCAGGATCATCATAATCGTTGATGCAACTTCTAACTGCAGATTCAGTGAAAACAACATCATGTTTAAGCTGGCTGTGGCAATTAAGTGCAGGGCACGTATTGTTATCCCCGTTAATGTTTACAGACACACACTCATAACAAAACACATGGCCACACAAAGTAACAACAGGGTCTTTTGGTGGATCCTGCAGAGAACATCATAAGAGTAAAAAAAAGATTATTAATTAGAACATAATGAGAGAGCTTGAAGAGACAAACAATGCTCAATCATTACAATGTACTTACACTACAAACAGAGCAGGTGGTTGAGGATAATTTCAAGAGATCGAGGAACATGATTAGATTCTCTCTAGGGGCTACTCGAACTCCATCTGACATTTTTCTTGTAGTATCTGAGTGACTATATCCGTTAACAAGTTGTGGATGGTTACAAGCTTGGCGTAGTCGCAAAAGCATCACCAAAAGATAAGCCATGTGTTCATGCAAAGTCCCATCAGCAGCATATTCCTATAGAATAAGAGTAGAAAATGTCATATAACAAGGTAGAAAGTCACCATTTATTCACATATATATGATAATTATATTATTGAAGAATCACCTCAAACTTCCAACGTGAATTCAATTCAAGCTTCCTGTAGAAAGACCATTCTACTACTGAAAGGTCCTTTTTGCTCAAATTAACTTTCTTTAAGGTAGATTTATTATAGGTTGTCCATCAAGTAATGTTCCTAAATAGCAAAACATAAAAGAAAATTAGCACAAACTACAAAAGGACATATATATATATATATATAGTAAGAGCAAACGAATACCTTTGGTGCGGCGCAACATTATACCCCTTAGAATAGCTTGAAGCTTCTTGTAACCATGAAGAGGCTTTTTATCAATTGGAGCTTTGATTCTTTGGTGAAATGAATTGCACATGGCATATGGATGATATCTAAGAAATCTGAAATAGCTATAAAGATCGTCTACTTTGTTCTTTATCGGCGTTCCAGTCAAACACCATCTCCTTTTGGCTCTAAGGCTAAAACAAGCTTTTGCAATTAGGGTTCTATGGTTTTTAATTGTATGAGCTTCATCTAATACTACTCTCAACCACCTAACTCTTCCTAGTGCACCAACGTGAGGCTGAATCAAACTCGATCCGTCAAGGCTTTCTCTGCCTCTCATACTATCATAACGATTCAGCATAGGGTTTTGTGGAACTTCATTTGTAACAATGGCGTAAGTTGTCATGACCACATCATATATTGCTATTTCTGTTGGATCTTTGGTTCTGTGAGATCCATGGTGGACTAAAACAGAGAGTTTGTGTTCATCAGAAACCTTCTCTTTAACTTCTCTTGCCCATTGTTTTACAACACTTGCTGGACAAACAATCAATGTACCACCAGAGTTTTGACCTTTTCGCTTTCTCTGCTTTGATTGTGACTTCAACTTTTGTAACAGGATAAGAGAGATCGTCGAGATCGTTTTACCAAGTCCCTGCAGTGCCATATAACACCACACATAATTTGTTAGATATCGAACATTTCACCTAATTAAAAAATGTGATAAACACCAATGTTACCTGATCATCTGCTAATATCCCTCCCAAACAGTGCCTGCTTCTTTTTTCTTTCTTACGCATCCAGTTCAATGCAATTTTCTGACAAACAATAAAGATTTTAGTATATGACCAAATTCAAAATTAAGGACAATAAAAAGCTTTTAAGTGAAAACATGATAATATATTATTACCTGATGCCTCATAAGAGGAACTGTAAGAACACCAGGAGGTAGATCCTTTTCGGTCTTGGGTTGCTTCAGATCCTGTAATTAAACTAAGCCAAATTAATAAATATCAGGTTGAATGTTAATGGAACAACAGATACATACTTAAGTAGTGTTGAAGTCCATTACTTGTAATGCAGCCTGATAGATGACCCTCTCGTTAACAGTGGTCTTCTCTTCTTGTACTTCTTCATCACTACCTGAACTCATGTCCATTGTATCATCCATCCTTAAACCTCTTTTCGATCTCAGAACCAAGAATTTGAGTTCTAAGAAAAAGAATTAGCTCTGCCACGCAAAAGACATTAGTGTTAGTTCCTCTTAGTTAATGAAACGGTTATTTTAGCAAAGAAGACTATATAGCTGTAGCTATATATAGAAAACCAGATTAAGCAACATTATTTATGAGGTTTAGGGTTTATCGAAATTATGCATTCTTAAAAATTGAACAATCAAACATTACTAACTTTGAGGTTTAGGGTTTATAAAACCTTATTCACGAGGAGGTAAAAGTAAGAACAGGGCAGAACAAGAACAGAGAAAGAATCCGAATTTATTGGAACGTAATTAGTATAAAGATGATACGAGTCTGAGGATAAGAATCGCACTGTTGTTAGGGTTGGCTTGGACAGAGAAATAAATAGACGATCGCAAGGAACATATTTTAAAGAGAAACAAATTAACATATTCTTCTCCATATACCTTCAATACTACGAAACTTTATTAGTAAAGTCGGTTGGCCCAATAAGATTGCTATATATATATTACACACATACTAATCCAACGGTCCTTATCTGATTTCAGGAGTTAAATTGTTTTTAACGGCTGTGATTTCAAGTAGGAAGCTGAAAACAGAGTAAGCAATTCTCTTTGCCTTCTCGATTACGTTTTTCTCTTCCACTGCAAAACCCTAATTTCATATCATTAATCAAACATCGACCCAGCTATAACCCGGAGTCTTGAGAAGCCCTCTTTTCTTCTGTATCATTCTAATTCTAGCTGCATCTTCCCATCTCTCAGCAGCTGAGTAGGTGTTGGATAGAAGAACTAAGCTTTCTGTTGTTTCACCAAGACTCTGCATCTTTTTCGACACTTCATTCCCAAGTTCCGCATTCTTGTACGTCCAACAAGCAGAGAGAAGTGTACCCAACACGCGAATATCGGGCTCAAATGGCATCTTGTTTACAAAATCATAAGCTTCATCCAAGTATCCGGCACGGGCTAGAAGATCAGTCATGCAATTGTAATGGTCTATTCTTGGGATGACGTTGAAATCTCCTCGAGACATGGAGTTGAACAGTTGTTTCCCTTCATCCACTAGTCCTGAATGGCTACAAGCAGACAAAATAGCAAGAAGAGTCACCTCGTCTGGGTTCACACCTGTTTCCTGCATACTGTTGAACAGAGAAAGAGCTTCTTTGCCAAGACCATGAATTCCGAATCCGAACAGCATTGTGTTCCACGAAACTATATCCCGCTTATGCATTGTGTCGAAAACTCTCTTGGCTACATCAAGTTTTCCACACTTTGTGTACATATCCATCAGTGCATTACAAATGCTTGTGTTAACTGCATAGCCATGAACAACACAATACCCGTGGCAACTAGAACCGTGTCCCAAAGCAGCCAAGTGAGAGCAAGCGGTTAAGACACCAAGCAATGTTGTAATATCAGGACGAATTCCAGATGTTCTCATCTCATGAAATAGACGAAAACTCTCTTCTGGGCGACAGTTCACTACACACCCAGTGATGAGAGAATTATATGAAATAACATCTTTCAAGCCAATCTCACTAAACTGCCTAAAAGCATCACATAAGCTTCCATACTTAGCATAAAATGAAATTATGGTGTTTTGAACAGTTAAGTCTAAGATGAAGCCTGCTTTAACCGCGTAACAATGTACACATCGCCCTCCACTTAGATCTCCAAACCTTGCACAACCCATCAGAATAAGCCCAATGGCAACTGGCGTCACCATTGCCACATTATCATTAACCAACATCTGAAAAAACACTTCTCCAGCTTCCTTTATCATTTCGTTTTCTACGTAGCCTCCAATCATAGCACTCCAGGTTACCTCATTCTTCTTAAAGTCTAAATCGAAAACTCTTCTCGCATAGATAATGCACTTGCTCTTGGCATATACATCCAAGATCCCAGTCTTAACAACTAAATCATTGCTAAAACCCATTCTTGTGCAATACCCATGAACAGCTTTCCCTTCCCTCAATGCACCAGCCCTTCCTAGTGCAGGAAACATCCCAACGATGGTGGATAGATTAGGACTCAGACCATCGATTCTACGCATATCCAAAAACAATCCAATGACATCAGTTAAACAGCAATGTAAAGAAAACCCAGAAATCATAGCATTCCAAGCAACCATATCTCTCTTAGGCATTTCGTCGAACACCTTTATAGCCATCTCAAGTTCCCCACACTTAGCATAGAAATCAACCAGAGCAGTACATACATACATATCAGTTGCAAAGTCGCTACAATTCACATGACTATGTATCAGCTTACCATCGTCAATTGCTCGAAGACCAGCACATGCTTTCAAAACAAACGGGTACGTATATTTCGTGGGTCTAACACCAGAATTCAGCATCTTGTAGTACAAATCCAAAGCTTTTTCCGCGAAATCATTCGAAGCATAGGCTCTGATCATCAAATCCCAAGCAATAGGATTGATCCTTGGATGAGGAATTTCATCGAACACATGGCGTGCAAGTTCCACTTCATTGCATGATGCGTAAAGACGTGTTAAATTGACGAGCACTGTAGAGGAACTTAACGTAAGAGAGCGTTTAAGAAGATGCTGATGAATGACCTGACCTAAGACCAGATTCCTTGAGCGAATACAGGTTTCAAGAAGACTTAGAAACATTGGGATAATGGATTTTAAGTTTCAGACATATGTTACAACCAAACATCAAAGACTTAAAACAAAAGTGAATTCCGACAACTAAAAAAAGAAAAACATGTTTCAAGAAAAAATCAAAACAGTTAAATGTTACTCATCAGTGTCCATATTGCATTTGCTCAGGGGAATAATAAGTAAGAAGCTTCTTGAACAGAGGAACAAGTGCAACCACAGCAAGTTGAAGCTGCTCAGAGCTGTTTACGCGGATGCTTACTTGCCCTGCTCCTCTGTTATTCAGATTAGCACGAGCAATGAGATTAGAGGAACGTCCAATGGGTACTTGAGACTGTATATTCCCTCCGATAGCAAGATCGCCATGCCAATCCATCACAGAGAGTCCAAGAGTTGATAAAAACCGACCAAGCGGATAATCTTTATCTCGAAACTGAGCTTCTAAAGTACCACCATAAGCAACATCTCCACGACTAGTCATTGCTCCACCTGACATAACCATCCTGAACCGTTTATTAGCAATCAACTTATCTTCGACTTTTAGTCCCGCGGAAACTGAATCACCTAAGAGCGTAACAGAGAGACCAGCTGCTGCTTTGTTTTTCCTAAACTTGTTAAATCTTGTTTCACTTCGAATAGTGTACGCTAATTCCTTCCCAGCATTTTGCATGTCAAAACCTAGGGAAGTTGATCTACCTTCTCCATGTTTAACCGAGCTGGCCAATTCTAGCTGCACATGTGCATCCTTCTTGTCCTTTGTCACTTGGCCAGAGAAAGATACTGGTATTTTGTCTTTAACAACAAATAGTCGTTCCGCATTCACACCTTCATAACCAATATCATGATCCCACCCATGAGTTTCCAGCACTGGCCTAACAAGCCATTGATTGGAGGTATCAAGGTACCGGTACCGATGAGTAGGATTGTCAGAGTCAAAAGATGCAGGTAGAGATAAATCTGGCATTGGAACTGGAACAGATGCAGGTTCACTTCTCTCCTCTTCCACATTTTCACTATACCCGTTAGGCATATCTTTAATCTCAGCAGCAAATTTCTTCAACAACTTACGTCTCTTTCTTTCCTCTTTCATCTGTCTCTTCATAAATAGTTTCTCCCGATACTCCATCTCATCGAGATATTCCTTCTTCTGAGATTTGCTAAGCTTAGTCATCTCTGCTTTAGTCAACCGCTTAAAGGGAGGAAGCTCATCATACTCTGATTCTTCCTCAGAATCTGATGATTCGTCTAAATCATCTTCATCGTCTTCATCATCGTACTGTTGCTCAGGAAGCTTAGCTTGTGGTCTTGATTGCAGAAGCGATGAGAGGAGCAATGGTAGTGGCGGAGCCTTGGACCGAGTTGCAAATTGTCCCCCTGGAATATTATCTTGTAATTTCAGAAGAGCATTTGCTTCGGCAAGAATCTTGGATGCAAATGAGAGTAATAACAAATGAGGCTTCCACACTTGGCCATTAGGTAATACTCTCTGGCCTGCCCGATTTGTCCTGCAAGCAGAGTGGTTCTCAACTAAAGAAACAGGGTTCATGAGCCTCATATCTCCCGCTGCTTGGCGAATGGCCTGCTGGATGACATGAGAACGTTGTGTCACAAACATGTCATAGCTAGAAGCAGTACCATTTGGGCCATCTGGTGGAGCCGAAGCGGCATGAGTCAAACCCACAATGGCATTAAACCATATTGATGGTCCAAAAACATCAGTGATGGTGCGTAAGAGAGGCATGTCACCAGAATCTCTGCTTTGCATATCCAACCTATCAAGATATAACACAATGTCAGGCGGACTTTTCTTGATGAATGCCCTAACAGACTTCAGGATCTTCTCATTCTTGTGTTGATCTGACCAGGATGGTAAGAGACCGGGAGTGTCAATTACCCGTACCTTAATTCCCTGAACAAAACCCTCAATATCCTGAACCTTCTTTGTCCCCACCTGGAATGCATCAGTACTAATTTTCAGTTCATCAAAAATAGAATTGATGGTTGCACTTTTACCAACCCCACTTTTACCAAGCACCATAATCGTACAAGAAAAATCAAGGGGATCTTGTGCAGCTGCCTCAAGCTGTTCTGCCATGGCACTGGCACGATCAAAACTAAAGGCACCAACACGGCTTCCGTTTCTGCCCCTCAACTGTTCAGCCAATCCAAGCCTGTACAAAACCTGAGCAACAACAACATTATGTGGAGTTTGCCCTAATCTATGTGAAAGCCTCAAAAATTTGACCCTGATAAACTGGAGCTTCTCACGGGTCTCATCATGCTCATCTGTCTCTGCAGTGGTAGAGTCTTCAGCTTGCTGAGGCTGATTGTGAGACACATTTCCATTGACACGAGGCTGTTGTGTAACGCGTGGTGCAGGTTCCAAAAGTGGAGCAGCACGACCAAGACCTGCTGGGCGAGCAGGTGGTAATGCTGCAGTATCACTTCTAGACTCTGTTGGTGAAACAGAACTTAATACCTCAGATTCTCTTTCCATATGTTGGCTTTCCTTAATCTCTGGACCTATATTTACACTGCTATCTTGCTGCTTTACAATTTCCTTATTAGATTGAATATCATGTCCTCCATTACTGTTTTGACTTTCAGTCTCTCCCTTCTCCTCCGAACTAGATTTTTCCAATGGAGATAAGGTCCCAGCTGCTACTTCAATACTATCATTCAAGGATTTGTCACCTGAAACAATTTTAACACTATTGAACTCAGCACCAGTCTTACCATTTCTTTGTTCTGTTACCATGCCAGCTGATACATCAATTTCTTCCTCCCATTTTTCGTCGTCAATACCATTACTCCCTGTTTCCACGGAACAGGCACTTACTGAGATAACTTCCGCCACCAGTTCTTTATTCTCATCAGGAGAGACTACTCCATTTTCTGAAGAAGAATGTGTATTTCCGTTTTCCAAATTCACATCCTCAGTAGCTAAATTGGAAGTAGCTTTCTCACTGTTCTCAACCACATCCAAGCTTGATGCCATTTTACCATAAGAAATATCTGCATCTGCTACTTCCCCGTGATCATAATCATTCATTTTGAGAGTCACCAAATCAGAATCAGCCTCTTTCGTAGTTATACATTGCTCGTTAACCTCACCATGGCTCTCTCCAATCTCCGAATAATTAACCTTTAAATTTTCTACTCCTCTCTCATTTCTACTTGTTTCTTCCAAATCACACACTTCATCATTGGAAGCTAAAGGAAAATCCTCTTGCAACACATCGGTTTTGAGAGATTCAGGTTTTAGACCCTCCTGCGAACCAATTGCTTCCTCAAAGACCTCTTCTTCATTATCCTTCACTTCATCAGATCCCACCAACTCACTAATTCTACCATCCTCTGCAAGCTTCTTCTCATCCCCATATAACCTGGTTACAATCTCAGCCCCATCTCCCATTTCTAGGATCACCCAAAATCACGAAACACTGCACCAACCAAATTTTGTATCCTCGTTACTTTTAAATCCACAAGACACTAAATTAAATGGGAGTGAAACTAATATTTTCCAAATCGTAGGTATATTTTGCTCATAGGAATTCAGAAAATACAAAGAAGAATCTATTGATATTGAGGAGAAAAAGTGATGGCGAGAATCTAACCTGGTTAGAGAAGGCAAAAGTCTGGAAAGAAAAAAAAACAACTTCATGCGCTTTTTTTGTATTTGTATAAATCGCCTTTTACTCGCCTGCGACAGTGCGACTACGACGGGAAGGAGAAGGAGATAAGCGACTTTCATGGACGGTTTAAATCGGTTTGGGTTTTAACATCGGACGGTGGAAAATGGCTCTTATATTGCAATCGTGAAAAAGGCATGTCACGTGATCAATAGTAAAGTGTGGGCCAAGGCCTTTTTAGTTGGGCTGCATAATCTTGTTGGCCATTTTATCTTTACGACAAGAGAGAATTGCTTTATTTGTTCTTTTGGAGCTATTCAACTGTCTTTTCATTGGTTGTCACTATATAGATGGTATTTGAAGATCTTATTAATTGTTAGAAATTTGATTTTATATATGGCTCACCAAATTTTGAAACATTTTCAGATGATAAATGGTTTTATACTTTTTCAGTTGATTGATAAAAGAGTTTGATTCACATTGACAGTATCCAGCTTTCTGGGAGGATAGAGGAGAAGAGAAAAATAAGAAACACAAAAGGTATAACTTTATAATAAAGATTCAAAAATAAAAGGAAAGAAATGCCCAAATTCACAAACATGAAGGACATTTCTGTCATTCTTTGTCATATATAAGAAGAGATCACCCAACCAACCTTTCACACTTAAACAACACCACACTTTTGGTTTTCCTTCTTCTACCAACTACCGAGGAACTCTCTTACGGCTCAGTATTTCTTGTTCCTTGAGACGGTGTTGGAACCGAGCAAGCCTGGCTTGAAGACTGACTAGCCCTGCTGCTTTCCGGGACAACACAAAGCTCAGTTGCGTCACATAGTTTTCTATCATGCTTCCCGGTTGGTCCACCTCCGCTAGAAGTTTCATTTCCTGATAATGATATAACAGAAAAGAAAATTGAATGATGTGATAACATTCTACAATCGTTTTTTGTGCGCTGCAATGATGTGATTTACATACCTCGCGAACAATCTCCATTGTATCCTCAATTTCTTTTCTGTGCGCTGCAATCAGAGCTTCTTCTTCCTGAAAAAAGTCATGTGATGGTTACGATAAGACATAAACAGAACTACCGTTACTTGCAAATCAAATTCACAGCTTCATCTCATGTTTTAAAGGGATAGGTGAGTACTTTACCTCAAGCAGTGCATCGAGGTTTTCATCAAGCGAAGGGTCGGTTTCATATTGCCTTGAAGCGGTTTCATATTGCCTTGAAGCAGTTTCACTTGCGTTCTGTCTAAAATTTGTCAAGGTAGGGATATCCGACGAACTGACATCTCTTTTAGACCAATTTTGTGGTCTGTCTGGTTTTTCTTCCCGCAACCCTTTCCCACGAGGTGGTGACACTTTCTTTACTTTCTCTTCACGGTCTGAAGTTTCTTGGGGATATGAAGAAATGTTGTTTCTCTGACTAGTGGAGCCAGCAAAAGAACTGTTCGGCTCTGATCTTCCCTTGTCCATTGAGAATGATGGGATTCCACTTTCCTCTCGATAATTTGTAGGCTGTCTGAAGTCAATACCCGACGTACTGCTGTTGCTGTCCTTCTCGACCACCCTCCTCCTGGTTTCTGGTACATTCACTTCCTGTGGAGGCTCAAAGACATCTTCTACATCATTTGGGCCCAACAAAGGATCCTTATTAACCGGAGGCATTGAATTCGCAGTTTGATCTTTCTTGCTATTTCCACTTTTAGATAGACTTTTGACTCTGTTTATTCCATACATAACCAACAGAGGTTAATAGACGATGAAATTGAGAATTTGTTTCACAAGAGGCTATAGTTTGTACAAAACATACCGATCAGCATATCTTAGAGTATTGAGGGTATGTTCACACGATCCTGCATTTGGAGAGATGCAGGAAATCATCACCGTTCTTGAGTTTCCAACAAATGAGTCACGGAGCACTTCCGTTAGTTTGCTTCCACGAAATGGTATATGTAGCTGGTCATTGTCCAGTGCACGTATACATTCCTTAAGAGCCAAGAGACTCTTGTTGATTTCTGCGCCTTCAATCCTAAGAAAAATCCACAATGAAAACAATGAAGCATTTAGATCTGAAGTGTGGTGGTCCTAAAGTAAAAAGGTAGCAGCAAAGTGCCACTTTATCAATGCCCACAAGTCCAACAGAGGCATAAATTTTAATCTACACATTAGTGGTAGGTCAATTCTCAAACTACTCAATCACAGGGGCAAAGAGAATCTTTACCTTGTCTGGCGATCATTGTCTGTGGTGTCTGCACCTCTTTCACTGCCAGCAAGGTCAATGAAAGAAATCTTTCCCACAACTTTCCCAGGCAATTCATTACTATCATTATTCCTCCGTCTAGTGTCTTTTACCTCAACATGCTTTTTTACAACAAGCTGTAGGATGGCATGCGATCTAGAAGATTCCTCATTTGCTCCAGTTGAACCTGTGCTCCTTTCGGCATTTCCTTTCTCGATAAAATCCTTTACAATTTGTACATCTGAAACTTCATATTCTTGCAGGCCAACAATGCAAACTTGCTGTCTACCATCTTCTCGCATGCAAAGTTTCCTACTCGGCAATAACTGAATGATTTAGACAATGGTAAACATGCATTTGCGATAGTAGTAGACAACAATGGAAAGTATTGACACTGATAGGATGAATAAGTGCCAATGTTTACGATATACTGACATCGAAATAACAATTATAAGCTAGTATATGCCTGAACAAAGTATATGCCAAAAGAAAAGGAAAACATAAAACCCCTCAACAAAGACGACATTTATAAGAAATGAGAAAAAGAAAGAACACTAACTTTCTCTCACTGAGAAGATCGAACAGCTTTCCACCATATATCTCAAAATAGCTGAGCCACAATTTAAACCTCTGATTGCTGTATACTGGTTGACGCAACAACCTCATAAGATCTTCAACTGCTCGTATAGGTAATGGTTTCATTGTAAATGTCTTACCACTACCTGAATAAGCAAAACATCATTAGGGCCATGAAAGCATGAAGAAACTATTAATCTATTATCCTCTAAAAACTGGAATCTGTTAGCAAGAGTATAACTATCAGTGTATTTCCCAATGAACATTAATGTCATTGCATACCTGTTTGGCCATATGCAAAGCATGTAGCTTTAGTTCTCTGGAAAATAATGGGAATTATTGGCTCAATTGTGGCCCGATACACCTATTCAAGGAAACAAACAAACATGTTCAAAGCAGCATAAAGCTTCTGTATATATAAAAAGCTTAATGTATCCATACATCAATCCAATCTGGATTGGGGGAAACCACATGCTATGATCTAGTTAATAGGTCAATCAGGTATGTCGACCTTGACATAAATCATAAATCTACCAAAGCTCAAGGTTGCATCACGGACACCTAATAGGATTTTCTATGGTTTCCAATAAGCTCAATTCTTAACTTACCTCGTCATTTGAAACATCCTCATCTAGAACAGCATCAAAGCAGAACTCATGCTTTTCCACATAAGCAGTCAAATCAACCTGCACCAACAAGATTACGGTTCATTCAATATTCGAAAAGACAATATTAAATGAAAAGAATATATGACCTTTAATAGCAGGATGCCATCGTTCAGTTGTTCAACTGAATCATGTTTGCCATTGTTATCTATGATGAAGAATGCACACAAACCTTCACTCTGGGCTCATGGACAGTCAAAGAATTATCAGATACCGTCACGACATCCTCCTCCTTTTTAGCTGTTTCTTTCTTGTTTAGGGGTCTTTTCCTTACCTATAGACAAAAAAAAAAGTGGTTTCCCAATCATCCCTAGTCATAATGAACGTTGCTTATAAAACAATCAAGTAGTAAGGAAACATGTCAGTTCTCAAGTGAATGACCTACCACTACTTTAATCTTGGCTACACTGTTATTTTCTTTATCACTTTTAGGCAATAAACCCAAAGGTTCAGCTTCTGTCTGTTGCCGCTGTTGACGATTAGCTGCCAAATTATAGTCTTCTTCAAATTCTTTATTTACACTAGGCATGAAAGGTGACGGCTCAAAGGGTTCGGTAATCACATGCTGCAAAATGAAAGGAAAGTCACGTATCATAAAAGTTGGTAACTTTCACATGGATAATCGCTTTCTTTATGAACTAGCAAATGCAACAAGCAGTTATTTAGCTCAGATGCTTTTCTAATGACAACAAGACCAAAACTGTCACATCTCGCTAAATCCATTCGAGTGTCAAGATCAGAAGTTGCCTACAGAAGTCTCGCAGATAGATTACATGTGCACAAAGCCAATGGATTAGGTGGGACTCAATATGGCAATGTAAGATTGGCAAGAACAGTTTGAAAACTGGGATGTAACACAAGAACAGACAATCTGATGATGAAAATTTATGATCTTTCTGTTATCCATGGGCACTAATGAGTAACTATGAATAAGTCTTTGCACTAGTTCTTCTTCCAAGCATACCTCAGATAGAAGCTCTGTATCATCCATTGCATGAAGATCCAATAATCCTGCTCCAAAATCACCTCTGAACTCAGGTGAAAAAAATCCTTCCGAAGAGGGCATAGCTGCTGATGTGTGAGCAGTTGGTGTATATGATTCAGAAGTCGACTCCCCATTAAAATTGAGATTTCTCATTAGTTGGAACAGTCTTTGTTTCTCTTCAGCAGTCTGAGCTCCATAACCCTAGCAGATACCGCAAACACCACAAAGGATGCTTCAAATATCAGAACCCGTTCATGCGAATTATACAAGAGCCAAGGCAAAAGTTTCTATAGAAATTTACCAATCGAAGAAGAAATCACTAACAACCCTGCAGCAAACATCTAACTTAATCACATTACATAAATGGCCAAACAAATTCCAAGCTCTCCTTGAGATACGTTATGACTAATATCCATAACAGGGAGAAACAATCCTACATTCCTAATTTCCTACTGCAGCGTTTTTAGTAGTCTAACACCAAATGTGCGCAGGAATTAGCGACCGAAAACTCTAACAAAACTTGGCTATCTGCGTCTAATACAAAATTTGCATACTTTACCAAGCTAGGGCAAACTCCATCAAGAAAACTAAAGGGCATGCAAAATATTGGAAGAGTACAGAAACAAAGAATCAGGGAAAGCAATTACCTGCATGAGAAGGTTTGGGAGGTGACGCTGATCATTGCCTGTAGAAGCAACAGGAGACGCCAAATGCTGCAAACCAGCGGATTGAAGCCACCGTGCCATGACTGCATCTCCTGCGTCATTAGTGGGTAAAGCCCCATCGTAAAGCGCCGTCGCAGCCGCAGCATTGTTTTGCTGCATTTGGCCGCCCATGAGGCGCTGTGATCTTCTTTGAGGAGCCAACTTCGGAGATCTGTAAAAACAACTCTTCATCCATACAAAAACCAGAATCACCCATTTGTTACAAATCAAAAAATTCCTAATTTCAACAATAGAATGTTAGATTCAAATCGAAGAGAAACTCACAATGTGGAGAGAATTCGGATTCAACACAGAACATGAAAGCGGAAATGTACAGCTCCCGACTTTGCTTCACCTCCTTCAAAATCTGAAATTCAATCAATAAATTGCATCCAATAATCGGAGAAGAAGATCGATGTTATCCAAAGTAATGATTACCAGAAGGAAACGAAGACACGCAACGGTGTTAGATAAGAGATCTGAGATCTGAGATTTTCACAATATACAATCAGATCCGACGAGTGAAGAACCCTAATTTACGCACATCGAATAGCGTTAGAGATAGAGAGATAGAGAGATAGAGAGAGAGAGCTTCTGTTCAAAATTTTCGTCTTCTTCCGTAAGCGACGTTAGGCGCAGAGAGATGAGAAAGAGAGGGGCGTTGAAGAAGATTTGACAAAGTATAAGACACTTACACAATAAATTAAAAAGTTTGAGGTGTTTAAAAGTTTTTTAAAAAAGTGACAGTTAGATCACCCTTTAACTTCAGAAATATTCACCGATTTGTCCTACTTTTTAAGATTGTACAGTCTAGTCCAAAACATTTGAAACAATCTTCTTTGAACGGTCTTATATATTCTAAAAGATAGTGTTGAAATATTATTTTTTTGCTGAGATCGTGACACAAGGACATATACCAACATGGTGACATAAAAATAGAATTGATGTTCTCATCTTGAATCATACGGTATGAATCTCATACCTTTTTGAGCAGATTGCATAAACATTGATTGGTTTATTATATATGTAGTATAACTAATAATATAACCTTGGTGGGTTGATCAGTTATGTGCATTTTCAGATTTTAGCTACTTTATGGTATTTAAGGATGTTGTTTTGGACCATCTATGGTAATAGAGATGAAATTTGAAATTGTCCGAGGAAGATGACATGAGTTTTTCTCGACATGAAATCCACAACTTTTGGAATTTTAGTACATGACAATGATCTAATCTTATATATTCTTATGTTTGTTTAAATTTTTATACGGTTTCAAATTTTGAATTGTTTAGATGTGCGAATATAAGTGAGTGTATATCAAAAGTACCAATCTTGTGTATGTATGTGTACTGTTTAAACCCCAAAAAAAAGTGTTAATCCAATAAAATATACGAACGAGAATATGCAAAAGTAGCGAAGTGGGGCTAATACAGCTTGTGGGTTCCTTTCTTTTGAATCAAAAAGCTTTTGCTTTAGCCTAAAGCATTCCGATCTAAAGGATTCCTGATTTTAAGTAATCACTATATAAACCAGTATGAAAGGAGCTTTTCCTTTATTTATCCTTCCTAAAAACATTGGTCTCTCTAGTTTTGTGTAAGTTTAGATGATCTACCTCCTTTGTATGGCTACGTCAATATAGTCATATAGATAGAAGTTGATACTACTTGTTACATAAGAAATGTTTAAATAGTGTAGGCTAAAAGCCTAAAACGAAAGGAACAACAAAGTTTGAAGAAATAATGACGATAAATACATAAGATACAAGAGAGTTGGAGCAACGTCAAACCGACCAAGACCAAATCACGTTTCCTTTTACGTGAGACACAAATACGTACCAACGCATTTTGGTTGCCCTCTCATCCATACGGACACCACACATACATAAATAAATAGTTCGAATAATAAAACCAACAAACTAAAAGAATAGTAAAGCATAGGATAGGTTGTGTTGTTTGTCAAAGTAAAAGAATACACATAATACATTATTATTACGGCCACATTGTGATTTGTCTCACAACTAAAACCAAGATGACAGAACTCTAGTTAGTATCGATTCCGCACGTGAGATAGAAATCCTTGATAAGGAGCAGAACATGCCTATGATGATGTCTCAAGACATCATGTCTGTACGAAACTTTTTCTTTTTAAAGGGATAAAACACCATTAGACTAAAGTCAAAAGAATCATTCTACAGCATATTCCATGATTTAAAGTTACTAACAGTTAGAGTAACCCACTCGTTTATTCACGTCCATAAGATCTGAATCCAAAATTATTAGACATCTACTATAAACATGCCTCGAGATTCGGGAGTTTAATTTAGAAAAGCAAAGCTGAAGAGATATCACACCAAATAACACAAAAAGTAACGACCAAAATTCAACTAATTGTAAATGATAAACCGTTTTTTGCGGAATAAATAACTTGAGAATCTTCCAACACAGAAAACAAGAAGAGAGAAAAGTAAACTGGCAGGTAATTTTAATAGGGGACGACGACGAAACACAGGACAATATAAAGAAACATAAACTTAGAGAGTCGCTGCGACCGACCACAGTAACCCAACGAGAGCTTCTCTCTCAGCACTTGACCTCCTTCAAACCATGAGCGAAGTACAAAAATGTTGGGTTAGTTGAACCCTCCTTGTAGTAAGCAAAGACCAAAGTGCTGTCATCATGCATACCCTCCCCAACAAAGCTGTAAAATCAGACAACACAAGCATTGATGAGATTTCAGATGAAATATATGTCATGTATAACAAGCAAGATACGATAGATTGGGGTAACTTACAATTGGAAGTCACTGAGCCTGGGGAGCAAAAACTTGGTAGCTCCCTCAATACCCTTCTTGAAGACAGCTTGATCTTCTTCGCTGAGCTTGGGTGTCAAAAGCTTAATGTATTTCTTAATGTAAGCGATGAATCCCTTCTTGTCATAAGTTGGTTGCTCCTGAAGTCTGAAGGTGTCGACAATGTCAACAACCTTTTGAGTAGAGTCATCAACACCTTCATCCTCACCACCTTCTTCAGCAGATGGATTGGCACCAATGTTAACATCTACAGCTCCCACAGTAACCCACTGGATAACAAAATCAAAACCCAATTCAGAACAGGAAAACAAAAATTTAACAAAATCAAAACAAAACTTGAAGTAGAATCGATGACACTGACCTTTCCTTCTACTTCCCAGAGGATTCCATTCTCAATCTCCTTGTAAGGGAAAGAGTCAGACAGAAGCTCATCACCTGTAAATCAATAGCCCAGACTCTTTAGTCATTACTCATAAGATCCCAAACATTAATCGATACAAGCGAATAAACCCTAAAATCCAATCTACAACGAATCGGTAAGCTCAATTAAAGGACGTTTATATACTAATGAATCACAGATCTAACCAAATCACATAAACTAATCCCCTAAGATTTGAATTATCAATGCAAAGAGCAGCAAATCAACGAAAAACCTATGATGCGATGACAGATCTAACAATTCGATAACATGATTTATTCCGATCGGAAGAAAAAGATCGATAGCTACACAGTTCATACCGAGATTAAGGAATTATTGAGCTTACCGGTGAGAAGATCTTGGTACACCAACATGGTCGCTTATTGATTGTTTTCTCTCTCCGATGGATGCGAATAAACGAAAATCGAAGGTTGCGGGAGAGAGACGCAGCGACGAGGGGATTCTGAAGTGAGGTCCTAAGTTTGGTATTTATAGTCGAAACTATAGCGTAGGGTTTTCAGGTAAATTTACAATTCTCGGTAAATTACAATTTTGGGCTTTAACTGTTTCCAATTTTCTATTTTTTACCCTTTCCTTTTTTTTAAATAAAGGAAATAAATCTGAACCGACGCTTAATGAGCCGGGTTTGGTCCAACGGGTGGGGATTCGAGTGTTGGGCTACGTATAAATAGTGTTCGGGTCGGATAAAATCCTATTTCCCTCTCTTCTCTTCCGTCTTTCTCGTTCTGTTTCTGATTGTTCGTGTAAAACCCTAGAATGACGATGATAGCTTTGAACAGGGAGGTCGAAACTCAGTCACTGAAAAAACTCAGTCTAAAATCTGTTAGACGAGCTCGTGAAATTTTCTCCCCCGTCCATGGCCAATTTCCTCAGCCTGATCCTGAAAGGTTAATCAACAGTTTCGCTTGCAATGTCCACTTTTTTTTCTCGAAATTTCTCAGAATTTTTATGTGTATTGACGATTTCTTCTTCTTGTCTGTTTTTGTTCTTGTCTCGCAGCAAAAGAATTCGGCTCTGCCATAAGGTAAGGGGGTTTTCGAATATTTTTTAAATTTTATCTTTGATCGTGTTGAAAATTTTGTTCGCTTCTTCTTTGTTTTGAGTTTGATAATGGATAGCTTTATAGCAAGCTTCAGAGACGTTGAACCTGAGAAAATTTTATAAGGTGTAAATCGAACAGTCAATGGCTTATCACTTTTATAGTTTACCTTTTATCTGGAGTTAGATTCTTCTCATCAGCTACTATTGTTTGAGTTTGCTTTCTAGCATATTACCCTCATCTTTATAGTAAGATGTTTAGTTTGCATCAAGCGTTTTAGTGAACATCAAGTAGAATATAAAAGTTAATGACTTGGACGTTACTTGTATAGATTCAAGTTGCATTTGGAGGCGTAGAACCTGCAAGTAAGCCTACACGTATTGCTGACCATAACAGTGAAAAGACGGCTCCATTGAAAGCCCTTGCGCTTCCAGGTAGTTCTTTTATCTGTTTTTCCTGTTGTGAGACAAAACTAGTTTCCTATTTTCTAGTTTCCCTGATATCTATTTATATTAGTTGTGAGTTTCATTCATATATGTCTATAATTAGGATTGGAAAACAAGTTTCAGTAATGTATCCTCTTAAGAGTATCTTTTCAAACAAACTTCTGCTGCACTAAAAACGCTGTTAGTGTAATCTTTTAGCCTTTTTCATGACTATTGTTTCTCGTTCTGAAAGACCAAATTATTTTCTCCGCAGGTCCAAAAGGGTCCAAGGAACTTCGAAAAAGCGCAACAGAGAAAGCTTTAGTTGTTGGTCCAACTTTACCGCCAAGAGACTTGTGAGTATACATTTTCATTTGGAATGTGACTAGTCCATATAGTTAGTATAAATAATTTACGACATTCTCAAGAATGTTATTCCTGTTTTGTCTTTGTGATTGATGCTCTACTTATCGTGCTGATTGATACTGATAATTATTGATTCTTGAATTGAAGGAACAATACTGGTAATCCAGGCAAAAGCACGGCCATTCTTCCTGCACCTGGATCATTTTCCGAAAGGTTTGTGTCGCATCCTTATCTACTTTTATGGACTCTCTATAACGACACTACATCTAGATTGCGATACCTAGGTGGTACATAAAGCCGCACTAAGGTGAATTGGTGGTTCAGAGTCATGAAATTTAAATTTGGCCATATTTATTTAACCTGAAATGCATCTAACTTGTATCAATGCTTCAGTTATTCATTATTTGTCCATCATTTCCCCTCTATGTGTTACAGAAATCTGTCAACTGCTGCTTTAATGGAGAGAATGCCTAGTAGATGGCCCCGTCCAGAGTGGCATGCACCATGGAAGAATTACAGGGTAAGATCTGTGTTACTGTAATATTTCTGCATCTTATGGATATAACATTTAAGTGTGTAGGTATTCTTAGGCCATTTGTTGGCGTCCAGAGAGTACTTTATGTTCTTATGAATTGATGCATTTTTTGGTTGACAGGTGCTCCAGGGACACTTGGGTTGGGTCAGATCTGTTGCGTTTGACCCAAGCAATGAATGGTTTTGCACTGGTTCAGCTGATCGTACCATCAAGGTAACGGATCAACTCTATTGAAAATCTAATTCAATGCCTTTTTTCCCATTCTTCTGTAACCTTTTCTGGATTCTATAATATGAATTGTCATTTGCTAGGTCCCGTTTTTTAGTTCTTCATGCAACATTTACCTATATCTCATGAATTAATCTTACTGATTGCTTCTGTGGCTCTTGTTCACTAGATATGGGATGTAGCGACTGGAGTTCTGAAACTCACACTTACTGGACATATAGGGCAAGTACGAGGTTAGACTACTATTTTTTTCCCCCTCAATTTGTTAGTTTATCAATAGCTCTTGTAGAAAAGTACCAGTGTAAAAGTTTCAACTCTCTAAGTTTATATAATTATTGTTTCACAGGCCTCGCTGTAAGCAATAGACATACCTATATGTTTTCTGCTGGTGATGACAAGCAAGTCAAATGCTGGGACCTTGAGCAGAATAAGGTTTAAACTCGATGATGGATTTCATCTCATCTGTATATTAATTACTCTTCTCCTGATCTGAACTTTTCATGTCCAATGTCTTTGGAATTTGTCTTTGATAGGTTATTCGATCTTATCATGGTCATTTGCATGGCGTTTACTGTTTAGCTCTTCATCCTACTCTTGATGTTGTACTAACCGGAGGGCGAGACTCTGTCTGCAGGGTATGACATTTACTGAAAAGATGTATCCTGTGGTTATAAACATATGTATTTTTGATGTTTGAGTTCTCTAACTGTTGTCAAAAATTCTTTTCTACTTATAGGTATGGGATATCCGTACGAAGATGCAAATTTTTGTACTCCCACATGACAGCGATGTTTTTTCCGTTTTGGCCCGCCCAACTGTACGCCTCATTTCATCTTCTTTTTACTTAATGTGCTTGTGGCGAAGAAGCACACACTGCTATTTTATGCTCATATAGTCGTATGCTTTTATTTCAATAACTTTGGAACTTACTGTGTCTGTGATGTTGCAGGATCCACAAGTTATTACAGGGTCTCATGACTCAACCATCAAATTTTGGGACCTCCGATATGGTATAGTTAACATTTAACAATCTCTTGGACTTTTGCTTTTCTTCCTCCCTAGCTTTTCATTGTATGCAGGATTGGGCTAACAAATATACTATAAACAGGCAAATCGATGGCAACCATAACGAATCATAAGAAGACTGTCCGAGCAATGGCTCTCCATCCGAAAGAGTAATTGTCTTGCTTTTTCAACCTTAGAGTTTTGCATGATAATGCACCCTGATTTAATGTCTCTTTCTGTTTCGTTCAGGAATGATTTTGTTTCTGCATCAGCTGACAACATCAAGAAGTTTAGCCTTCCTAAGGGAGAGTTTTGCCACAACATGCTGTAAGTTCTAGAGTCCTTGTAGTTATTTGAGTCTTAATCCACTCTCTTACATCTTCCAGTGCAATGAAAAAGATAATGTTTCTTAACTAAACTGGAAATTTTAGTTTTCTGATGTGTTTTCATGTTATCTTTCTTTTTGGAGCAGTTCTCTACAGAGAGACATAATTAACGCAGTGGCTGTGAATGAGGATGGCGTAATGGTCACTGGAGGTATTATTTTCATTTTCAAATCACTCTTTGATACGGGACGAAATACTGATACTTGTATTCACATTTCCTCCACATATTATATTACCCGATTTCATTATTTGAACTAAAATGTCCCCGTCTTTGTGCAACTGAAGGTGATAAAGGTGGCTTATGGTTCTGGGACTGGAAGAGTGGTCACAATTTCCAACGGGCAGAAACTATTGTACAGCCTGGTATCTTCTGAACCTATTTCTTGATCCTTTACCCTTGCGTTGCTTGAATGGTTAAAATATTTAAGTCTTAAAGGTTTATGATTATTGGTTCGAAGGAACAAAGGAAGCTCTCAATTTTCAAGAAGTGATAGAGTTTTTTACTCTCTAGAATTGCTGCAAGTAGTAAATGTGTCTTATCTCATATGTGTCTTATCTCATTTACATGGTTAGGTTCGCTGGAGAGTGAAGCAGGTATATATGCAGCGTGTTACGATCAGACGGGTTCAAGGCTGGTAACGTGTGAGGGAGACAAAACAATAAAGATGTGGAAGGAAGACGAGGATGCAACTCCTGAAACTCATCCTCTCAACTTCAAACCTCCCAAAGAGATCAGACGCTTCTGAGGTTTCCCTCTCTTACAAGTTACACCTCTCTAATATCAAACTCGAAGCCAGAAAAAAAAAATCACTAATCTCACTCTGGATTAAAAAAAACCTTGGTTATGCTATATAATTTCTTCTTCAAGATAGATATGGAAAAAAACAGCATTGTAGTTTCTTATTAATTATTGTAGTTTTACATGAAAAAAGACACTATTTTCGGAAGGGTTTTGGACAAGGGCATTTCGGGTTGATTCAGAAAGTGATTGTAGCCGAGTTAAAGCATGACATGAACCCAACAATGGCAAAACATCTTTGTACTGTGTTCGTGGTGTTTGTCAAAAGATTATTGAGCAATTACCATTACCAAGAGGCCAACTTGATCGCAATACGACTAATCGCCTTGTAGATGCATTCTTTACTGGTCCCCGTGGAGATTAGTAGAATTCATTCATAAGATACATTCACATTTACATATGAGATAATTCTTTGTTATAGCTATAAAAATGAGCGATCCATCTTAAAGCAGAAGATTTAAAATAGGTTCCATGGACCAATCTATAACACAAGATGGGTGGTAGATTTTCTCTTATCTCCTTATATCAAGAGTCTACTTGTGTATAAGTTTGATTTGTTTATATACAATAATATAATTAAGGAGGAAAAACTAAGCCAAATCTATAGGAGAGCCCCCCTATGATCTGGGGTTTAAGAGTTAAGACCACTCAATGATGCAAATTGTCGGATTGGGACTAAGAAAAATTGAACTCACCATATCTTTTCCTTGACCCAAAATTTTAGGATACATTCAAAGACAAAAGTGTAGTCCAATATTTTGTCTTTCTTTCTTAAGATGTCTCTTTACCTTGCGAGTTCGGTCTCTTGACCAATTTGTGTTTTTTAAATCGACATTTTATATAGTTTTGCATTAAAATAGCGTTTCTTATAGTTTAAACTTTAAAATCATGTTTCACACTCAACTAAATTCTTTAGTTTTTGATATTATAAACTCAGATTTTTTTCGTTAACTTAATGTTGATCAATTTAGTAGTTAAAATTATGTTCTTCTCTCAAAACTTAATTTGAGAAAACCCCGAAACACAGTAAGGAAATCATTTCATCCCATATCTCTAAGTTATCAATTATTACATTGTTATTTGGTATATAAATTCAAGTTTTCTTTGGTAAAACATTATGGAAGACGCAAGTTGTTATACCAAAAAAAAATATTTTTTCTAGCTAGTGATATGATTATGAATTTTATGTGTGCTAATTAGTAAAGAGGGAATATATTATATTGGCTATTGATTACACCCTTTCTGCGACAACATATATTGGGAATATCTAAACACATACTCGTTGAGTTGTCGAAGTTTATATCACCACATCGTGCATGCAGTACTAAATTTCAAAGATTATAGCTTACCGAAAATAGCAATTAAACGTGTGAGATGATGTAGGTATACATTGGTTTTTATTAATAAACGACTAATCGTATGATATTTCTTCAAAAAAAAAGTTGCATGGATATTATTGGACAAATTATATAATGTTAGAATCATACACAGTTGAAACTACATTTTAGGACCCGGGTTTACGATCAAACCTAGGGACAATTCAAATTGTAGAATAAAGTAAACGCATTATTAGCGACTTTAAATATATAGAAAAGTGCAAAATAAATAGGAGGGGCAAGATCAATAAAACTTCTTCTATAAATAGAGCTGCATGGGGGAAGACACTTTATCACATCCAAAACCAAAAGCAACACAAACACACACACCAAAAAAAAAAAAAAAAGCATTTACTTTTAACTCAAGCATGGCAATGTTAAAGAACAAACACATGACCGTCTCATTGATCTTGGTGTGTCTCGTTGTGGTGTCTCCAATGGCTGAGGCTCAGCTTGGTCTTGGTGGTAGTGGTGGTCTTGGTGGTCTTATTGGGGGTCTTGTTGGGGGTCTCGGTGGTCTGGTTGGTGGTCTTGTAGGGGGTATTCTCAATCTCGTCAATATCAATGGGGTTGTCTTTTGCTCTCTCAATGGTGCTCCCAGTGGCACTTCCACTCCTGCTTTCGCTAGTAAGCTTTCCATTCTTCTACTTTCACCTTTGATCAATCATGCAAAACCAGCCCAACAAAAATTGCTTAGGTTCTGTTAACCAGGCGGGTTTTGTTGTAGATTATGTCAAATATACAATCGTACAAATGATATTATACAAAACAATTGCTTAGAATTCTAAAAATGCACGAATTTTTTTCTTCTATTGTTCCTACACACTCAAAGTTATAAATTCAAATGGAAGTATGAGTTAACCTACAGATACGGACTAAGATAAAGATTCACGAAATAATTAATATACAGTTTAATAAATTTCTCAACGTATATATATATTTACTAATTCTAATACTGCAAACCAACAGATGCAGGAGTTGAGCTCCAGTGCGGAAGGCAAAACAGGGTCGTTTCAACAGCGACCACGAATGCTGCCGGATTATTCTCGCTTCCTACGGACTCAATTCAGATGTTACTTTCCACACTTCTCTCTGATTGTCGGGTCGTCGTCACGACCCCTCTCTCCACCTGCAACGCCAACCTCCCTTCCGTTGGCAACCTCGTCTCACGGTTAGCCATGATCGGCAATAGTCTCACCGGCCTCCTCAACATCATCAGTATCATCCCTGCCGGCTTTGGTCTTCTTAACTGATTCCACACTCTATACATACTCTATGTTCGGTTACAGTGTGTTTCCCTTTTGTTATATGTTTTGTAATCATGACCATTTACGTTTGCTTGCGTATGCATGAATAAGGTCTATATAGGGCTTATGTCTCAATCTTCAATGTCTTCTGTTGTCACTTTCTTTTTCCAGGGTTTGCATGTCTAATGCTTTTGTTATATGATACAAACAATTTCCCTTTCCAAATATATATGTCAATTGCATTAAATGAATGGTTGGGGTGAGTGTACATGCCAAGAAGTAAATGTCAACAGAATATATGCAATGATTATTGAGTGAACAACATGCATTCTATTTAAGTCCATAGACTGATACAAATATATATATACTAAACAACATAGTCTAGTTTTGCTCCGATTGATGTAAATAACAAAAATTCTAGCTCCCTTTTCTTTTTAGGATTTAGTTTGCCTAATGTGTAATTGGATTAGCTTATTAATTAAAAAAAAAGTATATAATTTGTAAACGATAAATATTAAACGCTCAAAATACAATGATTCTTTAAATTTAAATTTTGAAACTCTTGCAGACCAACTTGACGCGCCAAGTCTCACCTCCGTCTTCACTACTGTCCGCGGTTAGTTTTTTTGTGAACTGACGTCAAAATCTAACCTCGTCGGTTGAAGTTAGAGCCTTCTACTAAATTCAGAACTAGAAAGTCTATAATGAATTTTAGCAGAGTAGTAACAAGAATATCTTCGACTTTGAATTAAGAATCTCACCCCATTTACTTTGCTTCATGGGATGAGATTCACTAGTATAAAGATGCTTTCTCTTGAAATCTCTCGGAGTCTCTGACAACAAAACTTACTAGGAGGTTCTCTCTTTTGAATCCCATCCGGATAAACTACACGTTATTCCTCTGAGTTGTCTCATTGTAGCTCATACGACTTGTTGTTGTAAAGGTTTAAAAAAGGGCTTGGAAAGTCCTACGTGACGCCATGCATGGTGGGTACAGTAACTATGACAGTGATCTTACATCTTTAGACAGAACTCACAGAAGTGACCATTACATAGAGAAAATGTGGAAGGAGCTAGAGAGCTTGGACCTGTTTTACAAGTTTAGATGTCTGTTGTTTCCTCTGGGCAAGAAACATTGGTTTTAAACTGTAGAAGTTTGGAAACCGGATGCTTCGATGGTGGCTGGTGTTTCCCTTCTTCTTCCTAATTCCTTGGTCTTTGAAGACCCGCCTTTGGGTTGATTTGGTTATATAAGAATTAATTTGGATACATTTTAAACCCCCAAAGAAGAGAAGTTTTAGATACATGCAATATTCAAAATGGTGAGTATTCTTGGTTTTTAATTGAAACAAACATGTTGATCATAAAATAAAATTTTGAAACAAACATCAAAAATTCAAAAGTATGAAACACCACCTAGCTAATTGGCGAGTTTTAGGTATATGAACTCCTTAATGTAATAGTGTAGGTATTTAAAATGAAATAAAATAAAAAGTTGTAAGAAAATTTACTGGGCTAGTTAGGAATATAATTTCTCCTTGAGCCCAAGAATATTTGTTTGGGCTGATACAATGTAAAAGATAGGGATCCAAAGAGAATGAGACTACATGGCTGCATGAGTAGACGAGATTTGATTTGGGCCAATAACGGGAATATCAAGAAGTTGTAAACATTGTTACAGACATTATTATCCCTGAATGTTGCAGTGAATCTGTTTCAAAATCTATGAGTTCATGTTCTTCTTCAATAGCTAGGTCGACTCGAAATAATTCATAAAAACATTTAAAATAGAATCATGAGTATTATGCACTATGTAACTCCGGATCCTTTCTATTTTTATGGAATATTTAGATATGGAGTTTTTATAAATTAAAATTGGGAAACAAATATTTTGTTAATACTATATCAATTGCTGGAAAAGATAAAGCTAAAACTCCGTTTAATTAAAGACAAAATAATTGAATAAATCATCATTTTCTCGTATTAGTGCAAATCTAAAAACCTATTAGTTTATAAACATAGAAAATCTACAAAACGAAAAAAAAATATCATCGTTGTTATATTTTTTTCTATAAAATTAGACTAATTAAACAAAATAGAGAAAAAAGCATTTCAGTCATTTTATAAAAGAAAATAAATAAATATAATGATGTGATACTAATTAATAATTTGACTAATTGTTAAACTTACACTCGATCAATATAAGTTTTAGCCAAATTGCATTAGTTGATGCATGAACTTTACGAATATTCGTTGTATGTAAAGATTTGCACAACAATATAGTATAGATTTTATATTTGGATCGTAACCGTGTGGCATAGTAATATGACTGTTTTTCTTATTGGTGGCGAATTTCAGTTTTCATGTAATTAAACTTTGGAACGTATGGTGTAAGCTTCCAAAACAATTGATTAAAATTACAAGAGCCCATGAAGATCGAAATCACTCTTCTCCAATAGCCAAAGCAAACGCCTAGAAAAATACCCTGCAAAATTCAACAAAAGTCGAAAGAAAATAAGATACTAAGAATGAATAACTTAAGTAAGCATGACATGAATTCAACAATGCCAACACGTCTGCTTCTATATTTCAGAGAAATCTTAATCTGGCCTCACCACTAGAAGCGACAACGAATTCAGAAATACACAATTTTCACCATTTACTTGAGTTTCTAAGTTACTACTTACTAGTTACTACTATTAAAAGTTATTGCGAAAAGTTTACCTATAGGGCAACTTGATCGAGATACGACTAATATATACAACTTGATCAAAGTCGAATAATATAAAAAGATCCCATGGACCAATCTGTTACATAAGATGGCTGCTGAATTTTTTCTTTATCCAGAGTCTACTTATTTAAGGTTGATTTGTTTTATATATAAGAAAATACATAAGGAGGAAAAAGGGCATCAAAACTATAGTCCAATTGTTTGATGGAGTATTGGTTTCACTGTATCTTTTTCTTGAACAAAAACTTTTAAAATGCATTTGAAGATAAAATTATATTAGTCCAATATCGCGTCTTTCTTTCTCAAGCCGTCTCTTTAACCATCTTGTGTCTTGCGGGTTCGAGCTCTTATAAGTGCATCAAACAAATTTCTTTAAGATTTAACCTCAAAATTTATCATTCTACTATGTCTTTTTTTAGCATTTTCCTATTAATAGTAAATAGTACTGAAACTATATAAAAAACATTTGGAGACAATATAAATAGAAACGGAAAACGGCAAATGATTAAAAATTTAATTACAAGTACGGTATGGATAATTCTTCAAGTTATCGATTATTGTATGTTTATTTTGGTATTTGAACTTCAAGATATCTTGGTGAAATAATATGGAAGACATCATTGTTTTACCTAATATATATAATTAATTGTCTTCAATGATATAAATTATATATAATGTGTAGGGGAAAATAACATAAAATAGAATGATTGCACACCATTGAAATTACATCCTAGGATCCGGGTTCACTACTAAACCCTATGGACGTTTTCACTTAAGTATATAAAAACAATAAGGTGTATAAAAAAAGTAAACGAATCATCTAAAGATATAACTAGAGCAAAGTAAATAGGAGGGGAGATATCTATAAAACTTGTTCTATAAATAGAGCTGCATAAGACAGTACTTTATCACATCCAAACCCAAAGCAACACAAACAAATATTTGCTATCTACTCTATAGTTTCATATACAAGTAATCCAAAAAAGATGGCAGTTATCAAGAAACACATAACCTTCTCATTGGTCTTGTTGTGTCTCATTGTGGTGTCTCCAATGGCTAACGCTCAGAGTGGTCTTGGTGGTATCAATGTCCCCATTATCAATGGGGTTCTCTTTTGCACCATCAATGGCGCCCCTCTCAATGGCACTCCGGCCCCGGCTTTCGCTAGTTAGTTGTCCATTCTTAACCTATACTATATATACGAACTAATAAAAAGATTCACGAAATCATATTTATCTTAATGACGAATATTCACAAAAAGATAATATTTATGATCTCTTTGTTGACATACTAATTTAATGGTGCAAATAACAGATGCGGTCGTCCAGCTCCAGTGTGGAAACCTAAACAGAGTCGTAGCAGAAACAATTACGAACATTGCCGGATTATTCACGTTTTCTACAAACGGAATTCAGATATCCCTTCCCACACTCCTCAACGATTGTCGTATCGTCGTCCCAACCCCTCGCTCCAGCTGCGACGCCACCCTCCCTTCCACCGGACAACTGATCTCCCAGTTAAATCTCGTCGGCAGTATCGTCTCCGGCCTCCTCAACATAGTCGCTATCCTCCCAACCGGTTTTATCCCCACAATCTAACTAAAACCAAACTATAAGCATAATTAATGTTCGGTTACAGTGTGTTTCCCTTCTCTATATATGTTTTGTGTCATGACCATTTACGTTTGTTTGCGTATGCATGAATAAGGTCAAGTTTCTGTCTCTGTCTTTGAAATAAAGCTCTTGTAAAACTTCTGTTTCCAGGGTCTTGCATGCATGTATAGTGCTGTAATGAAATGTAACAAATAATTTCCCTTTCTATCCCTAGCTATATATATATATATATATATATAAATATATATATTTTTTGGTAAACTGTTAAGTAAGCGTCCAATATATATTTGCTTTTATTTCACCTTTATTTTTATTTTACATCGAGTTTATCGAGTTTCGTATTTATTACACAAGTAGGAGGAAAAAATAAGGACAAGTTTAATTAGTGATGTAGCGTCTATCTTCCTATTTCCTTTTACGTCTTTTCCTTTTCAAGTTCGTCTTTGTTTTTGGGCTTTCGTTTTTGTTATTAGGTTTTCTTTAAACTGTGTCGGCTATTTGTTGCTTTAGCCTCAAGTTTCAACAAGGGATTTATTCTTAAGTTCGTATAAGTACTCTTAAACTTGTAAGAGATACGGTGGTTGTTTTGAATAAGAAAACAGAGAAGCTTTTCTCTATCTCAAGTCTTTGAATTCTCCTCTTCTCTTGATCTATTGATACTCGAGAATACTGAGAACTCTTAGCTACGGTTGCTAATTCCGTGATCCATCGATACTCGGAGTTTCTAACGTATTTACCGCTGTATTAATTAGCTAGACTTCAAACCGACATTAACTGTGTTAAGAAAAAAAAACTGTAAGTAATGCTTTTCGCAGCCGCTTTAGAGACATCCCTATCTCCTTCGCTAATTTGCACACTTCGTACGGGCTTCTCTCCTCTCTCTCTTAGATCCTTTCGTTTTCTATCCTAAATTCCAACAGTATTAATCCTCATCACTTTTATGGATTTTAATCTCCTTGTTGTTTCTGTAAATTATCGACTCTTTCTTGTTTATTGATTACCCTATGTACTAGTGTTGGGAAATAATTAATTAATCTCCTAATGATGTGGATATTAATTTGATCTTCTCTTCTGCTGTATTTAAGAAACCTTTTTACGTTTATATCTTTTTTTAAAAGCTGAATTGCTTATTCATTATCCTCTGAATAATAACAATATAGCTGACAGTAATTAACAAAGCAGTGTAATCGGTGAAACTATGGCTCTAATGGACGAAGAGATCAAACGACTGTTCCTAGTCCAGAGGACATTGATGCAGATGCTGAAGGATCGTGGCTACTTAATCGACGGTTCTGAAATTACAATGACCCTAGAAGAGTTTATTGAGAAATATGGCGACAATATGAAAAGGAGTCTCTTGTTACTCTCAAAGCTAAGAAAAATGATGACAATGATAAGGTAATGTATAATTAAGTATGATGTCTCTCAATGTATTTATACCTATAAGAAGATATGGTTTGCATTGTATAAAACTGCTAAAACGCGTAATTTCGTGTGTTTGATCTCGTCTTGAGTTGTTTTGTAGCTTTATATTTTCTTCCCCAATGCTTCCAAAGTTGGAATTACGGAGATGAAGAAATACATAGACCAGTTAAAATCGGCAAACGTTTTCAGAGCAATTTTAGTGGTGCAAGATATAAAGGCATTTTCTCGCCAGGCTCTGGTTTTTTTAGGTGCGGTCTATCCAATATTTCATATTGAAGTTTTCCAGGTAACTAAAAAAACAAAACACATTTTGATTTTTGTTCTCTTGATCATCACAAAAGCCTAAACCATGATTGAGTACTGTTGGTTCAGGAGAAGGAATTGATAGTGAACGTTAAGGAACATGTTTTTGTTCCTGAGCATCAAGCTCTTACTACTGAAGAGAAGCAAAAGTTTCTAGAGAGAAAGAGAACCAGGTTTGTAGTTTTTTTGCACATAGAAATAAAGTATTGTTATTAGTTTTGGGTGATTAAAGATTTGGAACCTGTTGGTGTTGTTAGCTTCCAAGGATTCACGTGACTGATCCAATTGCGAGATACTTTGGACTAAAACGTGGCGAAGTCGTCAAGATCTCTCGACTGAGTGAAACATCTGGTCGTTATATTACTTATCGCTATGTTATATAACCAAAACCGTTGACAATGATTTATTTATGACCTTGTTTGGGAGGCGTTATAATGATGTATGCATGATTCAGGCCTAGCATTATTCCAATAATGGTCATATATCTCGATTAAGAAAACATAGTGTGACCAAAAAGTAATCATTGAATAATGTTTGCAATGTAAACTTAAAACTGTCATATCCGGAGAGAAAAAAAAAAAGAAAAGAGAATTTTTTTAATAGCTAGGACACAGTCAAAAACCAATACTCAACCGAAAAAAGAATCGAATATTTATTTTGTTTGTCAGGATAAATTATTTTAGAAATTTTGATGGGTAAAAGACGAGGTTAAGCGAGGAGAGGTTGATTTGGTATGAGGCCTTCTTCATCTTCTACAATTGGTTCGGCATTTCTGTAATAGGCATAAATTAGGAGTTGCATTATCCCAAGAAAGAATCCCATTCCATTTGGCACCTACACACACAAAATACAAATTCGTTTAAATATTATGATAAAAACAAAAAAAATCTCGCTTTCTTTTTAAAAACATTTGATACCAAAATGATACTTACTAGTAGAAACATATCGTGTAGGAGTAAAGCGTAGACACCCCAAATCGCGCCGTTCAGAAAGAGGAAAAATGACAACCAAAATGGCATAAACTGCACACTTCTCGTCGTCACAACCGTTTTCTGATATGATCAAAATGAATTAGATAAACGCGTATACATCGAAATGACCATCTAATAGTGATAATAGATACAATGACATTGATATTTTTTTGGATAAAAACATGCTGAAAAACACTCTCCATACAATTTCTGTCTCTTTTAGTGGTGGTTGGTTTACTTATTGCTGAAAGGAAATATAACATTTATAATATATAACAGCCCAAGACCGGTCCATGGTAGCTTAATGAAGCAACGTCCTTGGGCCCTCAGTTTAAATACAAAACCAATAGGCTCATTTAGAAGTTTAGTCGTTTAGTATGCAATAATTAATATTTGCATATATTGTAAGAGAAATGAATAAGCTATTTTAAATTTAGTTTTCTACGACAACCAGCCACAAACCTTTTGAAAGCAAGCAAAGTAGAGTTATTGGTATAGCGTATATATTATTGTCCTTCGTAGCAAGTGTGTATAAGATATTAAGATAGTGTGATAAAGAGAAAAAAGAGAGACTTACAATAGCTGAAAGAGGAGAACCATACATGATAATGTTGAGAGTAGCACATATGAAACCCATTGAACTAGAACGCGAGTTTGCATCTCCAAACAGAGTTCTTGTTCCCGCAATCGCGATAACTGGGAAACACACGTTCAAAGCTAGAACCACAACAACTGTTTTCAACTGAAAAATAAAATTGAAATCAGAAATCAATTAGTTTCAAATGAAACGCGTTCAAGCTAAGTATTCTAGTCTAATTTATACTATTATAGTATTATATAGCAAGTAGACATAATCTAAACTAACTTATTGATTAAACGTCATAATTAAAATCTGCTAATCAGATCTGAATCTGAGTCACCAATGTTATCTCTAATATAAATGATCTGGGGCCATCAATTAAAAATGCATATTCAAACAAATTTTTATATCATATCAATATAATATATCATATAAAAACACATAATAAAATCTCACTATCACATATAATGCAAACTGAAACTATATATATAATATGTATAGGTGGAAAGAAAACTTACGAATCTGGATTTGGGGACAAAGAAGAGGAAAATGAGAACGTAGATGGATTCAGCAAGAGCACCAAAGCCATTGACAGTAGAAACCAAGTATTCACCAGGTGTCACTATTCCGTAATATGTCCATAACGACGAGCTCATTAACGTGCAAATGTACGGAAAACACTCGTATTCCTCCGTCGATCTCCGCTGCACTATCCTCCAAAACGTCTCCCTAATTATCATTTTAATGTTTAACTTAATTTCCCCATTTCTTATAGTTCAATCAAATGTTACAAATTAATCAAGATCATATGTAGAAAGAGAGAGTTAACTCACACAGGGGAGAGGAAGACAAGCACCGATATAACATTCCCTGCAACGATCATATATATAAAAATAACTCATTTTATAGTATAAGTTACATAACTTTGTGGGTATATGAAATATGTAGATGATAATAAACACGTGCAAATAAAATGGTCATGTTACCTATGACTCCGACATAAAAACTCAAGTCTGCCATCTCTGAGGATGGGTTTCTGAGGAAAGTAGATAGAGAAAGACTTGAAATAGGATGAGAGAGATAGCAAATTATAAGGACGCTACTTTGTGTTTGTCCGGTCCACATATCGAAAGACAAATATATATATGTGATTTAATTTTGGTAAAATATTAATGAAATATAAATTCTCTTTCAAGACAGCAAAATGAACAGAACATTAATGCTAGACTAAAAGAGCTCGTGTAGCATGTGAATATTTGATTAGGATGAAAGTCGCGTCGTGCATAGCTTGTTCTCACTTTTCAGGTTGAATAATTCTTTTTCTTCTTTTGTTCTTAATTTTTAATGACCTATTGGAATTGAAAACAGTGATTTAATAAAGATTTGAACAGTTGTAGTATCACGAGAACATAATTAACGGACATCGACCGGTAATGTGAACTCCACTCTTAGAAAACTTAAATAAATTAAACTCATATTAAGAAAAAAAAACAGCTTGAACTAAAATAACACATACCTCTGACTTCATGCTTGAACATGTATATAGTAATATATCAATAAGAGACATTATTTTGCTAATCCTAAACTTAAAAAAAAAAATCAAAGTTAAACAGAAATAATAGACATAGAAATTAGATGGATAATTCTAAATAAAATACCACATTTTATGGTTTGTTTTCTAAAACTACTAGTATGATCCAAAAACTCCAAAAATACTATAAAGTTTAAGCTTAAGAATGAGTATAAGAGAGGTTCACAAAAAAAAAAAAAGATTCCTACAGGAAAAAAAAAATCTAAAATAGTAATCTTGATTGGTGATATAGAACTATCAAGTTTCTCTATATGGTTAGATCAAATTTTCGAGACTTGATCCTTAACATGTTTTCACAAGTTTTGGTTATTTGATAATTGCTAATGTGAGTCATGTAGAAAAAGTTAAACTCTACATACATATGCCCTCATGCCCCTTCTATGTGGTGATTAGCAAAATGTTAATTTTTTAATTTTAGGCTTAAGTAATCAGTTTTATTGAAAATCCACGTCATGGTATCCTACTGTCTAAAATTCGTGAAACACGCGGTTGCTAAATTATTTGCAATAGGTCCAAATAGTTTAAGTAGTTTTCCAGTTTTGGCCAGTAACTTTCAAAGCTTTATTTTATGACCCTTTGGCTTTGTCCAACCGGCCTCGCTAGAAACCCTTCCATTTCCATAGTTGCATTATATGGGCCAATAATGGGCCATATATCTCGATTATGAAAACATAAGTTTCGGACCAAATAGTTTTAATCACTGAATGTTGTAATGTTGTAATCACTGAACTCGGTAAGTAACTCAGTCAACAACAAATCTTAAAGAGAGAAAAAGAAGAGTCTTTGTGATTGTTGACTTGATTGACATAAAAATGGCGACTTCGATGATTCAGAGATTGTTCAAACAAGGCACAAAGATCGTCGGCGTTGGACTCAATTACGCTTCTCACGCCAAAGAACTTGGCAATGCCCTCCCAAAGGTACCAACTTTACTTCTATCTTCTTCACATTCTTTTGTTTTCGAAAGTTGCCGCGTCAATTGAATCAGGATCGTTGATTTGTAAGAACACAAATGGGTCTCGATTTAAACCCTCTGTCTGTGTTTGTGTTGTGATTTGCTGGAAGTAGGACCCGATTGTGTTCTTAAAGCCAACTTCGTCGTACCTGGAAAACGGTGGAACAATAGAGATCCCACATCCACTGGATTCACTTCACCATGAGGTGGAACTTGCTGTAGTAATTGGACAGAAAGCAAGAGATGTCCCAGAACGGTTAGCCATGAATTACATTGGAGGTATTTTTACTAGCCTGCTTCATTTTCTTACAAGTAACATCAAGGATATGAGATCGTAGAATAATGTGAACCTTTTTGTATGTGATGTTAGTTGTGTTGTGGTATGTAGTCTTTTATGTTAGATAGCGATAAGCCAATGTTTGTGAGTTTGTTCTTCATCTTAGTCTTTATATCCCTTTTTAATATGTAAGGTGTTCTTGTTTTCTAGGATATGCGCTTGCTCTTGATATGACTGCTAGGGAACTCCAAGTTTCTGCCATGGTAGAGAACCACTTGTCTTTGTTATCAATGGATTTGTATGGGTTTGTACATATACATAGTTCCCACTAATAATAATCTTAGTGCATGCTCGAGCTTTGCCATTTACTAATTGATCTGTCCTGTGTCCTTTACGGTCTTTATAAGCTCGTAAGCCATAATTTGGTTGAGTTTCCCCTGTGGGATTATATCATATGTTTGCCAATTGATTCCATGTTTCTATCCATACTTTCCTGTAAACAGAAATCTTAAATTTGTGTTGTGTTTTCATCAATGTTTTAATGCAATTTTTTACTTAAGCATATATCATCATGGGGTGTTTAAATTCTCGTCTTCAGGCATCTGGTCTCCCATGTACGCTTGCTAAAGGACAGGATACCTTCACCCCCATCAGCTCCGTTGTAAGTCATGATCTGACGCCTGTTTCTCAAAATGCTAGTTTCACCAAACCATGTGACGATTAGCATTATAGTTTATGGGAAATGTGTTACGTTGAATGGATCCAATTATTACGCTTGTCCGGGATCACAGTATACGCAGCTAAGGTCATATAGCAGATTGCTTAGTGTTATTGCGTCCACTGGGATTTATGTATTACTGAGACTGGAATGCTTGTCGTCACCAGTTGATATATAAATATGCGTAACAAACATAGCCCATTAGCTACTGATAGCAAACACACTCTTAGCCTCTTATATTAATTTTGGTTTGTTTTATCTTGTTATAGCTACCAAAGGCAATGGTGCTGGATCCCAATAACCTGGAACTCTGGCTAAAGGTTTGGCTTCTCATGCTCTCTTGTCATAAGCTACGCTGTTCCCTTTTAGAATCTCCCATAACAGGTAGATGATGAGACAAGACAGAAAGGTTGGACAAAGGATATGATCTTCAAGGTCCCATATCTCATCAGCTACATAAGTTCTGTAATGACCCTTTTCAAAGGAGATGTCATATTGACAGGTAAAATATTTGTTTTCCCATATATTTTGATTAGTCTATAGCTGAGATAACATTCAAGATAGTATTGTTAAAATAAAGTTGGTGAAATGTGTGTATATAGGTACACCAGAAGGTATAGGACCTGTAAAGATAGGTCAGAAGATAACCGCCGGAATCACCGGTCTTTCTGAAGTTCAGTTCGACGTCGGTAGGCGGCTAAAGCCATTGTTGAGATAGTATTTTGTGAATCATTTGTTGTATAAACTTCATTCATAAGAGCATTTTTACTTAATTTCTCTTGCTGACCTTTTTGTAATGATACATGTTTAAGATTCTTCAATCAAAATATAATCTCCACATTAAGCAGAGTTTAAGTATCTAATTGAATTAATACAAATTTTATAATTAATTAAACGATTACAAGTCTACGCGGCGAGACTCATGTTCGTATCTCCGTCGCTGTTCTTCCACAAGTATACGAGAGAAGTTAGGTTTTCGTCTTCTTCAAGCTCACCTCCACCATTTCTCTGCTCTTCTTGTTGTATAGAGTTCGAATTGCGCAGTGAAATGACTCAGAAGACATAGATTGTGAATGCGTAGATCCATTGCGACTGGGTTTGCGTCGATAGTGAAGGGATTTCATCTTCATAGTCATAGACATCGTCTACAGATAAGTAACCCTAGAACTGCTGCTTCCTTAAGCCTTTGTGGTTTCTGTTTCTGGATTCGAGCTTTTTCTAGTTACCGAAAGATTTTGAGAAACGGTCTTCACAATCTTCAGTTTAATGATGCTCTTGATTTGTTCACTCGTATGGTTCACTCTCGTCCCCTTCCTTCAATTATCGATTTCACTAGATTATTGAGTGTTATTGCAAAGATGAATAGATATGATGTTGTGATTTCTCTCTTTGAGCAAATGCAAATCCTGGGGATTCCACCTCTTCTTTGTACTTGCAATATCGTTATGCATTGTGTTTGTCTATCTTCTCAGCCTTGTCGTGCTTCGTGCTTTCTTGGGAAGATGATGAAACTTGGTTTTGAGCCTGACTTAGTCACGTTTACTTCTCTGCTTAATGGTTACTGTCATTGGAATAGAATTGAGGATGCTATAGCTCTGTTTGATCAGATTTTGGGAATGGGATTTAAACCTAATGTTGTGACATACACCACATTGATTCGCTGTCTTTGTAAAAACCGACATTTGAATCACGCGGTGGAGCTTTTTAACCAGATGGGGACTAATGGGAGTAGACCGAATGTTGTTACCTACAACGCTCTTGTTACCGGTCTTTGCGAGATTGGTAGATGGGGTGATGCTGCTTGGCTTCTGAGGGATATGATGAAGAGGAGAATTGAACCTAATGTAATCACTTTCACTGCGTTGATCGATGCGTTTGTGAAAGTGGGGAAGCTTATGGAGGCTAAAGAACTGTACAATGTGATGATCCAAATGTCTGTGTATCCTGATGTTTTCACTTACGGTTCACTGATCAATGGGCTTTGCATGTATGGTCTCTTAGATGAGGCTAGGCAAATGTTTTATTTGATGGAAAGGAATGGTTGCTACCCGAATGAAGTGATTTATACTACTCTCATACATGGATTTTGCAAGTCTAAAAGGGTAGAGGACGGGATGAAAATCTTCTATGAGATGTCGCAGAAAGGAGTAGTTGCAAACACAATCACTTACACCGTTCTTATCCAGGGTTATTGTCTAGTGGGCAGACCTGATGTTGCCCAAGAAGTTTTCAATCAGATGAGTTCTCGTCGTGCGCCTCCAGATATTAGGACATACAACGTTTTGTTAGATGGTCTTTGTTGTAATGGGAAAGTAGAGAAGGCATTGATGATATTCGAATACATGCGGAAGAGAGAGATGGATATTAATATTGTTACATATACCATCATTATTCAAGGGATGTGCAAGCTTGGTAAGGTGGAAGATGCTTTTGATTTATTTTGTAGCCTTTTCTCCAAAGGAATGAAGCCTAATGTTATAACCTACACCACAATGATATCGGGATTTTGTAGGCGAGGCTTAATTCATGAAGCTGATTCGCTGTTTAAGAAAATGAAAGAAGATGGGTTCTTACCAAATGAAAGTGTGTACAAGTAGGTGCCAGCGTAAGCAGAACTCATGAGGAGTTAAGGTTACTTCGATGCTTTTGATCTCAAACATATGACGACAGTACAGCTGCAGTTTGGGGAGAGGAAACACAGGTTATAATACATGTTGCATATTAGGAAACTTATATATTGCATTGGATAACTGAAATTTTAACCTCCACTCTCTTGTTGTAAATGGTAAATTTGCAGGTGCAACAAAGAGTGTTGCCATACCTCGTCAGCTACATAGGTTCCGTAATGATTCATTTACAAGGAGATGTCATTTTGACAGGTATTTGTTTGTTGTTGAAGATTCTTTCCATCGTTGAGATTCCGCATTGAACCAGAGTTGTAGATTAGATTACTGAAGTCGAACATAGTATTCTTAAGAAAGCTGTTGAATGTATAGATAGAAGACCTGTAATGATTGGTTAGGCGGTATTGCCCTTGTTCAGTTCGATCTATGTAGGCGTCTAAAGCCATTGTGCGAAATAGTGTTGAACTATCGTTCTGGACTATACTGATACAAAAGAGTTATACTACAAAACAGTGCAACTGGAACGAGATATATGTAACATAGAATAATCATTTTATACCAGTTGAGGAAACATTGTACTTAATTATAACTGGGAATGTCTAAAGGTAACTTATGAACTTCTATCGACGGCACAGTGGTCAGATTAACTTCCACCGAACAAGTTTTGGATTCGGAAAAAACAATTTGAACTGTGGACGACAAGCACGAGCCAAGTGATATTTATTTATTTATTTTACCGACTAAAAAAATCTTTGTAGTAATTTAAAATTTTCAATGCAGAAAATATTATGCTAAATTAAAGTGAATATTTGATACTAACTAGTTGACCCGCAAATATAATCTTAACTTTATCATATTGTTGTGATACTATTTACATATCAAAGTATTAAATCCCATTTTCCCTGTAATGAGTATCTATTTATCCCTTTATCATAAAATAATAATCCAAAATACGTGCTCTCTTAATTTATAGAAAAATAAAAGTTAATAACTATTTAGAACCTTATGGTAAAAAAAAATACAAGTAAAAGTATATCTCTAAGCATTTTCCCTTTGAAATTTTCAAACTAATTAAATAGTTACCAAAACAAAAAGAAGAAGGGCAGAATAGTCAAAAGAGAAAACTCGCGCGTCAACGTTGGCGTCGTCTTGCCAAACTTTGCCAATAATAATAATTAGACTTCTGCACTTTCTCACGAACCTCTCTGTCTCGTCCATTACTTAAAAACCAAATCTTTCATCATCTTCCTTCACCAGTTGACTCTCTTTCAATCTATCTCTGAATCTCTCACTCTCCTACCCGAAAACCATGAACTCCAACGACCAGGATCCGATTCCGTTCAGACCCGAAGACAACAACTTCTCCGGTTCCAAAACCTACGCCATGAGCGGCAAAATCATGCTAAGTGCAATAGTAATCCTCTTCTTCGTCGTCATTTTAATGGTCTTCCTCCATCTTTACGCTCGTTGGTATCTCCTCCGTGCTCGTAGACGTCATCTCCGTCGTCGTAGCCGTAACCGTCGCGCTACGATGGTTTTCTTCACCGCTGATCCTTCCACCGCCGCAACTTCCGTCGTCGCTTCACGTGGACTTGATCCAAACGTTATTAAATCTCTTCCTGTTTTCACTTTCTCCGACGAGACTCATAAAGATCCGATCGAATGCGCCGTTTGTTTATCGGAATTCGAAGAGAGCGAGACGGGTCGGGTTTTGCCCAATTGTCAACATACTTTTCATGTTGATTGTATTGATATGTGGTTTCATTCTCATTCCACTTGTCCTCTTTGTCGATCTCTCGTTGAGTCTCTCGCCGGGATTGAATCAACGGCGGCGGCGAGGGAGAGGGAAGTTGTGATTGCGGTTGATTCTGATCCGGTTTTGGTAATTGAACCGAGTTCTAGCTCTGGATTGACGGATGAACCACATGGATCTGGATCTTCTCAGATGCTGAGGGAAGATTCCGGGAGAAAACCGGCGGCGATTGAGGTTCCGAGGAGGACTTTTAGCGAGTTTGAAGATGAGTTGACTCGGAGAGACTCGCCGGCGAGTCAGTCGTTTAGGTCTCCGATGAGTCGGATGTTATCTTTCACTCGGATGTTGAGTAGAGATAGAAGAAGCGCTTCGTCTCCTATCGCCGGAGCTCCGCCGCTATCGCCGACGTTAAGCTGCCGGATACAGATGACCGAGTCAGATATCGAACGGGGAGGAGAAGAGAGTAGGTGACTTGTCACGTGTTGGTGTCTGATTGGTTTAATGTTAACCGGGAGTAAAAAAAGGAATTACTACAAGTCAACAGGCTTTTGTCTAGGTGTTGATTTCGGCGCCCAAGGACACGTGGCGTAAACTGAGCTTCCAGGAATCAATATTCACCGTCTATTATGATTAGATAGGTTAGATAGATTTGTGTAACGATGTACAAAGTCATCTACAATATTGAATCTATTTCCATTTATTTTACCATATTCTTTTTTTTTTTATAATTTTCGAAGTTCTACAAACTCTTTTATGTAAAACACAATCCAATGGTCATAATTGTGATAAAGACTTTGCATAATTTTTCCTTTATTTATTACCGATTTAATGTCTTCACTCTTCACTACTTAATTATGAACACAATTCGTTATTTCCCTAACATTAAACAAGAATCGAACGTAAACACAATTCACATATTTTATTGCAAGCATTCTTAGTAATAGTAGTGATCTAACGTAATGTGTCATCATGTTTGATCGGACAGTCTATAATTTGTCTGATAAATTAAGATAAACATGCAACACAATAAGTAGTTGCCAACGATTCCATGTGACTCCGTGCTCAACACGACTGCGACTTCCGAGTTTTGACTCTTTTAGTTCTATCTTATTCTTTCACTTCAAATCTATATCATTATTCTTTTAAGCTTTTTGTCCATTCAATTGTGTGCTCTGTTTGATATATAAAATGTATTGAAATATCACTCTTTCTTTCTACGCGTTAGTGGACCAAGTCTTATGCTTCCTAACCACACCACAACGTGATATACTGATATTTTAAGATACCAACTAATTCTTTTTTTTTTTTTTGGCAAAGTGATACCAACTAATTCATGTATCCAAATCCAACAAAATGAAGTAACAAGTTACCAACTCGCACTATCTCCAACTCCAATCATCAATTTGTTTTATCATTTGAAAAAAAAAACAGAATTTTCTGTTAAGACGTATGC
Organism: Arabidopsis thaliana; assembly: GCF_000001735.4. Classification (NCBI taxonomy): domain Eukaryota; kingdom Viridiplantae; phylum Streptophyta; class Magnoliopsida; order Brassicales; family Brassicaceae; genus Arabidopsis; species Arabidopsis thaliana. The sequence continues at coordinate 5,694,777 of NC_003074.8, forward strand.
GTGAACAATCTCAGTTTTTGATACAATTTTGAAGACAAAAAAAATACTATACATAACCCACTAGTTACTTAAAAGTTGGTAAAGCTACATAGAACGACGTCAAGGAAGGGCAATTTAGGTAGATGCATATGTTGCTAACTCATACAAGTAGAAGACAAAAATATCAAGAGAGTACACTTTCCAGGAACTTTCCATTGTCAATTAGATGACGCAAAAAGTCTTTTGTTGATTTCCCAAAGTCCCAAAAGTCCAAAAACAGTGTCGAAAAAAGGAATTAACATGTAGATACAGTCTTAGACTTATTTGGAATGTTCTTGCTTTTTATACTTTTATATGCAACGTTTTATGTTTCTTCTTTTTTTGTACCATGTATCTACATTTATCTCTATCCTTCTTTCTTCAAAATTATTTTCTTCCTGAAAATTACTTTTCATAAGTCCATAAAAGAGTGATAGAGTAATGAAAATAAATGGACAAGTGGACAAATATTAGAAAAGTTGAAATTGACATAAGATAATAAGATAGTTAGTGGATGCAATCAAATAAGTTGAAATGGATCGAACAAGGCAGCTACATACATAACAATATGTGGAATGACATCATATGAACAAAATATTGTCAAGTTCTCGGTTCTCTTAAGATAAAGAAGATCACTTTATGAACAATTCAAAATTTCCACAAGCACTCTTTCTAATATGTTAAAAGACCCTCTAAAGTGGAATTTTTCATTGTTATTACAACATATGCTACTTCTTCTGGCAATGCCTTCATTATAACTTACACAAATGACAGTTACAGAGTTTCATAACTGACTGATTAAAATCCCATACCTAACTACACAATCTAATTTGAGTAGTCACAATTTCCCCAAAGATTTTTCGATTGAAGCAACTTCAGTTACCTCAGTTACATCGTCAGATCGACCTTTCCGTCTCTTCTTACTGTTTGGTGTGCATCTTACACCAACACCGTTGATCTTTGAGATCTTTAGCGAGACTTTCCGAGTCTGGCTTGAGACAGAACATGTGTTTCGCTTCTTAGGTGGTGGTGACTCGTGAGATTTGCCTTTGGTTATTGGGGACTTAGCTCGTTTTTGGGGTAAATGTATCCCTCTTTTCTCATTCTTCCTGTTATGAACTTTGAGCAACCGAACACTGAACGGTTTAACCGCTGTATAACACATTGGTTCGTTTGTGGAGTTCCCAGGTTTTTCCAGATCAACGTCTCCATTGTTCACCTGTGCAAATCATAATTTTAAATGTTGAGCTCTTGTTTTATTAACAGAAATAATTGTTTTCCTCTGTGACTTACCAACTGGAGAAGCGCAGAGAAGGCCCGAGCTACCTCGTGCTTTTCTTGGTCTTTCATAAGATCAGTAAAGGTCTCGACGTTTCCGCTCTCTTCAACAGTCAGTTTGTTAATAATCCTATCTCCATATTCTTGAATGTCGAAAGGAGGGTGTAGCTCCTGACCATAGAAAAACAAATACCAGTGGATATATAGACAATGCATGAGTTCTCTGACTTCAAGTAAATGGTCACAGAAACTAGGAGAAAGAATATTACTTGTTCTTCTAGGTTTTGCTCAATTTTCTGTTTCCACGTTGAAACACGAGCAGCCAGATCTGTTTGCTTCTCACTTTTAGCTATGTTAGCGAGAAGAGCATCCTACAATATAAAGAACCAAACATTTGAGCTTCCATAAGAATATAGAGCAAAAACCTAATGCGGTCTACTGAAAATTGGAACAACTGTACTTCCAACGTATAAAATCAAACCAATGGTAGTTACCAGGTGTGAGCGGCAGAGATCTTCCAAGCTTTCTTGACAATTTGATTCGCCGTTTTCAAATCCATCGTAGTTGTGAAACTCGGCAGCTCCACCATCATTCTGCATTCAAATTCAAATGAGCGGATAAGGGTTTCACATATTTCGACCAAAATAGATCAATTAGTGAAACTACTCACCATATTGAGAACATCTTCATCCATGAACGGATGTTCTGCATCATCACCATCATGCTCCCCAAAATCATGGAAGTCGCCATTATTGGCTTCATCATGGTTATCCTTGTCATTGTCATTGTAATTGCCGTTAGCACCACAAGGTTGGTTTCCTCCATTCACAAGCATCTCTCGAAGCTGACATCCAAACTATCAGTTTTTTTGGTTTGTTGCATTTCAATATTCTATAAAAGGTATAGAGAAACACAGACCTTCTCGTAATAAGGGATGTCTTGTGATGCTTGCTCGTCTTTACTAGCACAACCGTGCATTTTCCAAATTTCAATAAGCTCTGAACTGATGGGACCGTTTGGTCTAGCGAGAGGGAACATGGAAGTCATATGGTCCTTGGTAATGCTCCATCCAATCTTTTTTAAAATTTTTACTGCTCATGGAATAAAGTAGAACATGAACTAGAAGTAAGATGCAAATCGAAAGATATAGCTTCAGATATTAATCAAGAAAACAATAGCCATTTCCCAACCTTTTTTGAAAGGCTTCACTTTCAACTTCCCTGGTTCATAGGGATTCAATGGCTTCCACGGATCATCTTCGTCAGCATCTGTATCACTAAAATCCATGGCTCCTCCATATTCATTATCCATGTCAAAACCATGATCATTGTCTTCAAAAACAGGAGGCTGAGACCCTTGGTCACAATTTTGATCATTGGGACCATTCCCACATATTGGGGACAAGTGGACATTGGTGCCCTGATTCTTTCCCACAGATGACTTACGAGCACTTCCTCCAGAACGTCCAACAGATGAGTGAAAGCTTTTACGAACTGAGCTGCCTCTGTGGGCACTGTTCCTTCCTTTACCACCATAGTTATCACCTAAAAATTCATTCACCGCTACAGCATCACATGGGTCTAATAGTATAAAATCCCGGTAGAGATGTGTAGTTGCCAACTGCAAGAGATGAAAGTTAAAACGGAGTTCAAGCCCCAAGCTCTTTCTGTTTTTCATACTCTAAGAAGTGGAAAAACATGCTATACCAGATAGGATTCCAATTCTCCTCCGTCACCACTAGTATCCAAACAGTCACCTTCAAGAACAACTAGATTCGCTGGAGGCTTGACAAATTGACTTGGACAAGTATCTCCGCCAACCGAACTGTCCAATCTATTCTTTGTGTCCACTATATTATCAACAATAGCTGGATTAGAAATCTGCTCTCTAGAGTGGCACAAAGATAAAATGTCAAATTTCAGAAATTTCTCTACCTGGGATGTCATCTACATTCCAGAAGAGATCATTTTCTTCTTCATCAACCTGACGTGAGGAGCTTGCCTCATTCTCATTTGATGTACCTTTAGACTGTTCCTGGTCTCTGTTAGCAAGAACAATTGACTAATCAGAGAACCTTTCTCCAAGAATTGCTTAAGGAAAAGGAAGCAAATTTCCAAGTGAGTAACAACTAGCAAGGTGACCAAAACTAAAATTTATATGAAATCAGAAAGTGACAGCTTTAAACACAGCACCAAAATAGGAAAAAGATACGTTTTTTAGATTCAACCATGGTATAAATTTTCTTCATTTGTGAACACAAAACAAAACCCATCCACATAGAAATAGATGGAATCAAAGTTAGCCCCTAAACCCTGAGATGCTTGGAGTATCTAACACAAGTACTAATGTTATTATTCTTGTTCAATTTCACTAAGGAAAAAACAGGGAATCTAAAAGGACAAACCTTTGCTTCGATAGAAACTCCAACGTACGTAGAACTAAATTATACAAGTACTCAACTTTCTTGCTGTAAACCTGAACCGAACCCTGAAGCAGCAAAGCAGCTACAACAAAAATCGAAACCCAATTCTTAATTACCCAAAAAATGAAATAGCTTGACATCAAACGAGAAAGTTCTGAAATTGAAGCAAAACCCACACAGACCTTCAGCGAAATTCACAGGAATTTGCCCATCTTCTTCATTTCCAGTGATTTCTCCGGAACAAATTTTGAGGAGGTACTCTTCTAGCTTCTCCGACAAATCAACTTCCCAATTAGCCACCAAATCCCTCTCCGGCTGTACTGTATGAATCCTCTCGCCGCGGACTTCCCCGCCACCGTGACTGGTCATTCTCGGTGAAGACTCACGGAATTTAAGCTTCTATATGGAGAGATTGGATAATTCATATCCCTAATCCCAAACCCCCAAAAAGAAAAAGCTGAAACCCTAAAAACTCTGAATTGGGATTCCAACTATAAAGAGAAATTTCAATAGAAATATCTGATTTTGTGGTGAAATTTGAGAAATTTTTCTGGGAGACGAAGGGATTGTGCGATGTAACACGAAGATTTCAAGTGATTAGTGAAGATAGAAAGGAACTGTGAGAGAGAGAGAGAGATTGAGAGTTTTGGGAAAGAGAGATACGAATTATTTTGACTTCTCTAGATTTTCCCGCTTCTCATCAAATGCAAATAGTGTTACTATTGGGCCTAATTAATTTGGGCTGTATTGAGACTTTAACAGGCCTTGGACCCATTACTAATAAGTCAAAAACTTATTACCAATCAAACCCCACTTATGTGGGTACTTTTGGTCGGATGCGGAAGTATCCGTCCTGATGATGATGAAGCCAGATAGATTTTTTCTTTTTCAGATGGAGTAAATTAACACAGTCGGGAAGCAATCGGTGGAAAAGGAAACAGCTTTGGAAGGTTGATTCCATTACAGATTCGATTCGAAACTATGGTTCAGATTTCCGATCTTCCACGGGATTTGACAGAGGAGGTGCTCTCTAGGATTCCGGTGACATCTATGAGAGCAGTGAGATTTACTTGCAAAAAGTGGAACACCTTATCGAAAGATCGGAGCTTTACAAAGAAGCACCTGCGTGGAGCAAGAGCAGCAGCAAAGAAGAAGCAGACGAAGGAGTTTCAGGTGATCATGATGATTCAATTTAGGGTTTATTTATACAGCGTCAACCTCCTTAATCCATCAATAGAGCGTATAGGTAAACTTATTAGCCTAGACGTTGAAGATCATGTCGACATATCTAAAATCTTTCACTGCGGCGGTTTATTGTTATGTATCACCAAAGACATATCTAGGCTTGTGGTTTGGAACCCTTATTCTGGGCAAACAAGGTGGATCAAACCTAGAAATTCTTACCACAGATTGGACAGGTACGCTTTAGGATACGAAGAGAAGAACAAGTCGTGTCGTTGCTACAAAATCTTGAGATTTATGGATGATTACGAGGATGACAGGGCACTGCGCCTAATTCGTGAGTTTGAAATCTACGACTTAAACTCTGATTCATGGAAGGTTGTTAATGTCACTCCCGACTGGGATGTAGAGTTTTATCACCGTGGCCTGTCTCTCAAGGGGAATACTTACTGGTTTGCTCAAGAGAAGCTTCCACCATTACCACGCGGAAGAGTGATAACAATATCAGATATGGCTGATTTCTTACTCTGTTTTGATTTTACAAGGGAGAGATTTGGACCGCGCCTGCCTCTGCCTTTCCACTCTTTTGTTGAAGATACTGTGACTCTATCCAGTGTTAGAGATAAGAAACTTGCAGTGTTATTTCAGCCATGTAGTGCATCTACCGTGAAGATATGGATTAGTCGCAAGATTGAGCCCAATGCAGTGTCGTGGAGGAAGGTTTTCTTAGCGGTTGATATGAAATCACTCACTGGTTTTCAGTTTGACATTAACGCTGCAAGTTTCTTTGTTGACGAGAAGAAAAAGGTCGCCATGGTTCTGGATAAAGACAGGTTCAGTTATAAATTTACTCGCAACATAGCTTACATCATTGGGAAGAAGGGGTACTTCGAAAAAGTGGATCTTGGAGAATCTACAGTTTCAAGTTGTGCCTCACTTGTGTGCTCTTACGTTCCAAGCTCAGTGCAAATCTAGCAAGCTTCACCACGAGGCAACCAATCGATTCAATTGTTTTCTTTTCTTATGTATCTGATTTGTCTTGGAGATTTTTTATCTTTGTCTAGTTGTTGTGCCCAGAACTCTAAGTTCCGCCACATAGTTTTTCCAGACTAATAACTTGTTAGAGGACAGAGCTAAGCATACCTGACCTGAACACAAAATTATAGGGGAATGAAATTGGTTTCTACCTCTGCATGTCTCACCATGAAAAGCTCATCATCGTAGATCATCAGGTCTGCTTTAGCTGAGGGATGGACTTGTGTTTTGCTGGTATGACATGTTTGAACATTAATTTGGAGATAACCCTTGTGTGACATGGCCTGGAAAGGGTTATTATTAAAAAGCCAACTTGGTAAAAATGAAAAGAGTTTTTACATCTCCAAATTCAACTCTTTACTTGCAAGAAAAAAATCTGTTGGTCAAGATGGAATCTTTCCCTTCACTTTTGGAATACCGGATGCACAAAAAGTCAAAAACCATTAGCATGAGCTTCTATATTATCATCTCCGGCAGATTCATCATCACTACTGTGACTCTCATCATCACTACTGCCGTCATCATCATTACTACTGCCGTCATCATCACTAGAGTCATTATCACTGTTGCCAAGATTTTGCGAGTCTTCAGTGTCCTCACCACTGTTGTGACCGTAATCATTGTCGTCACTCATATGATAGCGTCTGTAGTGTACCACCCGGTACGTCCCATAGCTACATTAACACAAGTAAGTCAACAAACGTTCACTAAAACAATTTAATGAAACAAAAAAGAAAAGAAAGAAAAGATATTACTTACAGTTGTTCACATTTGTAGACTCGTCTTTCATAGGTGCTGCTGACTCCCTCGTTAATGGGAACTAAAAAGCACTGGTCAACTCTATACCGTATGTCGAAGTCTCCATGCATTTTGTTAAAATTGGTTAAGTCCCAGACTGTAGTATCTAGCACATCTTGCTCATCAACATCAAAAAGAAATAACCCTTCTTCAGGGAATGGGACGGGTACAGTAGAGGTAAGTAAATCTTCACGTTTGCCGAGTATGTTCCTTAAATCCTCATGGTCCAACCACTCTGTTCTGGAGCGTATCAAGACATCCTCAAGATCTGAAGAAATTGGCGAGAAAAGAGAGATAGTAAGGCTATTCAGATATTTACATTCGCAGACCTCAAGCTTAATGATCTCACATTAAACAATCAGCTAATTACAGAGATGTAAAACAAATCAAATTACGGGAAAAAGAACAGATCCAGCATAATTTCCACACAACTTGTCAAACAATGAAAGAAGAAAAGGAAGAAGAACCTGGATCATCTATCACGTCCTGAAGATTATTAGCCATGATTCCGACGTAGCACGAAACCTGATTATATACGAGCCCTGAACCCGCCAAACTCTGCACAAGCCCGAAGAAAACAGCGTTAATGATCGTAGAAATTGATTCACCCGAAACTTGAGGATATCTACACACAGCATAGCAAATACACAAGTTACCTTGAAGCAAACACGAGGGACTTAATCGCTGAACCCCATGGATCTGTAACTTCTGCAATTCCGTCGCCGATTTTAGATTCTAACCGATTAGAACCTCGATTCAATGAATGAAATCGTCAATTGAATACTCTCTCCTCTCTCAATCTCTCTGTGAATCGATATGAGAAAAGAAGAAACGGAAAAGAAACTAAATTCCTCTCTACTGTATCTGTAACCCAAGAATACCAAAGGAAATAGTTAACTCTTAATCCCATTTCTCACACAGGCGCTTTATATATAGAGGTTTAACACTCGACGACTCTAAATTGATTTCAGTTACAAACGGTTGGAATAACTAACTAACTCTCGGATAAGATTTCTTCTCTTCTCTGAACCCAGCTGCTTCAGCTTCAACTAAACATCTCGATAACTTGATATTGAAGAAGAAGAAGACATAAACGACGCCGTCGCCCTTGTGTTTTGGTTTTCTCCAATTAACCCTTAACCAGCTCAATTTCCGGTTTACTCATTAAATTCAAACCGAGTCTAATTAAACCCTGTTTCACATCAGCTTCATATATTATATTTTACCCATATTTTAAACTACTTTATCTTTTTATATACAAATCAATGAAATTTTTTTATTCGTACTTTCTCTTTTGTATATACAAACAAAAGCTTTAAAAAAAAAAATACCAATTAAAATTTTACTACAATAACTTTCTTTTTGCAAAACAATTCACTAAATGCGCACAAAAAAAAATGTAATGGTAAAATTTGGGGATGAATTGAATGAAAACTTAAAAAAGAGGGGCATTTTTGTGAAGTTCCATTTTGTTTTCTCCCCTTCGTTGGCTCTGGAGTCTGGACAACAACGCTAAAGGAGAAATCTCTAGATCGCTTGTGGATTCGAAGAATCTCTCACGGTCGGTTCTTGACGACGGATCAAGCTCTATTCCTCTAGTATCATCTAATCCATCGAGCAATTCTCATTTTGATCTTCCGTTTTCATCATCTTCTGGAATCAATTTTGCTCTTGTTAAATCTGAAAGTTCTGAGGATAAAATCATGAATTCCAACTTCGGGAAGAGATCATCCGGATCGACCAATAGCTTTGATTTCGATCTGGGGCTTGGATCGAGCCAAGGTAGACCTCTGAATGGTCAGAAGAGCCAAACATCTTCTTATTCGAGCTCGAATTCGCAGCCGAGACCTGCGTGGCAGCCTGGTAAGCCGTCGTGGACGCATCAACCTGCACCGAAGCAGAGTACGATCCGATCTGAGATCGGAAGTGGACCGACTTCAATGGTGGGTGATATTCATGGTAAGACGTGGGGGTCAGCTTCGGGATCGGGTTCGGGTATTGGGATTGTGAATAAGGATCCTAGTTTGTTTGGAGATTTGGTTGGTTCTGCGATAGGTCAAGGTAAATCTAGTAGAAACGTGCCGTTGAAGAATGCACCGCCTGTTTCGGCTTCAGGTTCGAGTAAGAGTCCTTATTCTATGGGGAATTTGGGTGATTCGTTGCCTAAATCTGGTAATTCGATGAAAACTGGTGGTGGTATGGGTTATAGCAGTAATCCGAGTGGTTTTTCTGGTGGTTACACGAGCTCCGGTGGTTTTAATGCTAATCTTGGAGGTCCTTCAATGAAAAATATGGCTGGGGGCAATCTAAATGGGTCTGGTCTTCCTTCGAATAGTGATCCATTTGGTTCTTTGGTTGGTTTCGGATCAAAATCATCAGGAAGCAAACCAGGAAAGGTTAACAACAATGCACAGAATGATACTTTTGGGAATTTTCAAGGAGTGTCGAACCTTAACAGTGGCGGTTCTACGGGAACAACTACTCAAATCAACGACTTTGGGGGTTTCCAGGCTTCGAAATCAAACACATTCTCATCAGGAGGTAGCTTCAATGCTTCAAACGTTGATTTTGGTGTGCAACCAAGTGGTCCACAATCTTCGAGTGCAAACGATGATCCATTAGGAATGTTCTCTAATTCCAAACCCTCAGCTGCACCACCTACGCCACAGACCGAAGATTGGGGATTTGAAAGTTTTGACGGTGGGGCTGGTTCCACCACCGAGCTTGATGGTTTGCCACCGCCTCCACCGGGTGTATCAGCTACATCAGCTAAGAACAAGGGCATTGATAACCAGAGACAAGGTCAGTATGCTGATGCCATAAAGTGGCTCTCTTGGGCTGTGATTCTTATGGATAGAGCTGGTGATGAAGCTGGATCAGCCGAGGTTCTTTCAACAAGGGCTTCGTGTTACAAAGAAGTTGGAGAGTATAAGAAAGCTGTAGCCGACTGCACAAAGGTATGTTAAGAAAGGCACATTTTTCTTTGGATGCATCATGGACCATGGTTCATATCATTCTCATCTCAGATCCTTAGTTTACGAAGTCTCTAGTTGTATTGGAATCAGTTTAAGGACTCTTGATGAAATTGATACTGATAAGAGTTTTCAGGTATATGAAACTTGACAATATGAGATTTAGGTTCTTATGGAATCTTAAGATAGATTACGAGTTAGAAATACTGTGCACGTATAGAAAGTTTTAGTGTCTTGCTTTGTAGGAAAATATACCACAACTAAACAGTTCTTGGGATCGCGTCATCGTAGCTAGTTGATTGGTTGTTATGCTCCATAGATGGTTTCTTGTAGACTCAGAACAAAACCAACATCTTCGAAACTTGTTCTGATTGTCAGTTATGCTTCACAGATGTTTTTTGTTCACTTTGAAAACGTGATTGCAGGTACTTGATCACGACAAGAAGAATGTGACCATTCTGGTTCAACGAGCACTGTTATACGAGAGCATGGAGAAATACAAACTCGGAGCTGAAGACCTAAGGATGGTTCTAAAGATTGATCCCGGGAATAGAATCGCTAGAAGTACTGTTCACCGCCTAACCAAAATGGCTGGTTGATCCTTCATATATACGGATACTACTCAAAGAAAAAAAACAAAAAACCCTCAAATATCTATAATCCTTCACATTGCTTTGCTCAATACCGTTTCCTCTCTCATCCATGGACCATGCGTGTGTGTATTTTTTTTCTGAGATTTATTGGTTCGTCTATAATGCGGCAGCTTCTTGTAGTAAGTGGGTCATGAGTGTATTTTTTTGGATGGTGCATTTATATGTTGTTGATTTTCTTACACACTAATTTTTTTTGAGTTTATCATGAAATGTTTGATCATCGATGTCATATGAAATGCCAAAGATGACCGTAAATTTCGCATCGTAACTCGCAAAGATGAACCTTACTTTGAGACGCTGCCTGCGTGATGGACGTGAGACGCATAACGCATACTATTAAATTACCAGACGCTCGTGGACACAACACTTCAATACCGAAAACTAAACTAATCACATTGTGATACGTTTTGTATTCAGAGAGCCAAAAAAAGGCTTACAATTTTGTCGTTATGTGGATTAGCCTTCAATTTGTTGTAACCGTCATGTATCAAGGAACATAAAACTATTAGAATTATTATTCTAATATAAAGTAATTCATTTCACTCACACTTTATTACCATAAAACATTTATTTTGCGCCTATAAAGGCATTTCAGCTCCACCGTAGGAAACTTTCTCTTGAAAGAAACCCACAGCAACAAACAGAGAAAATGTGTGGCGGTGCTATTATTTCCGATTATGCCCCTCTCGTCACCAAGGCCAAGGGCCGTAAACTCACGGCTGAGGAACTCTGGTCAGAGCTCGATGCTTCCGCCGCCGACGACTTCTGGGGTTTCTATTCCACCTCCAAACTCCATCCCACCAACCAAGGTATGTACTCTCCTATTAATCATAAACAAAAATACAAAATCATTCAAAAACACAAACATATAGTTTTTTCTAACCTTTTTAGCAAAAAGGTAAAATAATATTTCTGGAACTTACGGAAGATGATAAAAAAAAAATATTTGTGGTTTTGGTAATGTAATTTATCAGGATTATTTAATTATCTGTGTGGGGTTAAAATTGTAAATTTTGAACTTTGGGGAATCCGGTGAAAATTTTGAAGTTAACGTGAAAGAGGAGGCAGTGAAGAAGGAGCAGGCAACAGAGCCGGGGAAACGGAGGAAGAGGAAGAATGTTTATAGAGGGATACGTAAGCGTCCATGGGGAAAATGGGCGGCTGAGATTCGAGATCCACGAAAAGGTGTTAGAGTTTGGCTTGGTACGTTCAACACGGCGGAGGAAGCTGCCATGGCTTATGATGTTGCGGCCAAGCAGATCCGTGGTGATAAAGCCAAGCTCAACTTCCCAGATCTGCACCATCCTCCTCCTCCTAATTATACTCCTCCGCCGTCATCGCCACGATCAACCGATCAGCCTCCGGCGAAGAAGGTCTGCGTTGTCTCTCAGAGTGAGAGCGAGTTAAGTCAGCCGAGTTTCCCGGTGGAGTGTATAGGATTTGGAAATGGGGACGAGTTTCAGAACCTGAGTTACGGATTTGAGCCGGATTATGATCTGAAACAGCAGATATCGAGCTTGGAATCGTTCCTTGAGCTGGACGGTAACACGGCGGAGCAACCGAGTCAGCTTGATGAGTCCGTTTCCGAGGTGGATATGTGGATGCTTGATGATGTCATTGCGTCGTATGAGTAAAAGAAAAAAAATAAGTTTAAAAAAAGTTAAATAAAGTCTGTAATATATATGTAACCGCCGTTACTTTTAAAAGGTTTTTACCGTCGCATTGGACTGCTGATGATGTCTGTTGTGTAATGTGTAGAATGTGACCAAATGGACGTTATATTACGGTTTGTGGTATTATTAGTTTCTTAGATGGAAAAACTTACATGTGTAAATAAGATTTGTAATGTAAGACGAAGTACTTATAACTTCTTAACTGTTTTGTGGTAGTCCTGATTCCTGAAACTAATGGGAATTAGTTTGTATATCAAACAGGGGTTCCTAACTTGTTATTATTAGGTTAGGTGGAATAATTCTAGGGTTTTTATTGACAAAAATTAACAAATAGTGGTTTTTATGGAAAAAGGTGATGGTACCAGTATAGTGGGAATACACAGAAGAATTTGCAGCCTTTCTCAATTCTTATACGTATAATTCTCGTATGTCTATGAAAAGGGTTATACGTATGATGATTTATGAGTAGTGAGTACATACATCTTTTTCACTACTTTACATGTAATATTTATGGAAAAGGTCTGATCCGTTTGCTCTATCGAGAATTGGAATTGTGAGATATCTTGATTTTAACAGTTTCAAGATTAATGAAGAACAAAAACAATGGCAACAACTTACAAATTAACATTCGGAAGAAAGAAAAAAACTTACAAGTGAGATCAAATTTGGATTTAGTATTTTAGATGTAAGTTACAAATATTTCATAAACTAATAATCTATTAAAAAAAAATTATTCATTGTATTTTACTTTATACCGTAACCTAAACAATAAAATACAAATTTATAATTGAAGGATTTTAATTGTTTAAATTACTCTTTCTACCATATTTGTTTTTATTTCTTTAAACTTACTCTTTCTACCATGCCATTTAATTATTTTTGATTGCAAATATTGTACGTACCTTTCAACTGTGAACTAGTATTATCCTTATCCCTATCGTTTCCCAAATTTCGTCTTACGTATAGTATTAATACATGCATGTGATTAAATAGAAGATAAGAAGATGTTGATGTGTTGAGACTTAAGACTTTGATGCATGAACCTCTAAAGCCTAGTTGGTAACTTGGTATAATAAGATTTGAAGTGGGTCCATAAAATGTTTTGAAGATTGACAGAATCTATTTGTTTCGCGATATTGTCTATTTCTTTGACGTTTTAGAGAATCATTAGTAATTTAATTAGTAATAAACTAATAACTAAGCGGCATCTTTTCGATGTGATAACCAAAATCATATAATGATGCGTGTCTTAGACTCTTCGATACATATGTAGATAAGATAGCCTAATAAATCTCGATTGGTTTCTAAAATTTGTGTTTACTTCATGTTATAAATAGTAAACACAATACTAATCGAATCATGATATTCACGGTTACGACAATGAGTTGACAATCAGATATACTTCAAAAGAATTGTGGTTAATACTAACTAATATAACTTGTTCGCTCAATCTATATATATAAATATATAATCAACCTTCAATATTATGAAACCAGATGCTTATATATATCTACTTCGTAACATTTAATCATTTATCATGCATTCAGGCTGATCGTTTACGGTTTACCCAAATTCAATATATGGAAAAGGTGATGGCATAGTGACGTTATTCAAATAGAGTAAGTGAACTTAAGTTAGTTCTCTTGCATAGAAATTCGAGCATGACATTATGTTTGAATTTTAATTAAAACAAACTCTTATGCAAGAAATTCGTTGTGTTATGTTATGTCGTCAAGAAATCGTAGCCGACAGTATACCATCTCTGTGTGGTTACTTTTCTCAAGCATCCCCAAACTTTATTCTTTTCGATCCCCCACTTGGAATTATCCAAAATGATTCGCATTTATTTGACTTGCAATCAAATAATGTAATCCGTGTGCGTATTGTATATATATTTTTTCATTGTCAATGCAAACGTTATTGTTATTCATCAGTTTTCATAAATGAAACAATAATGGGCCAAAGTAGGCCCATTTATAAAGCGAACGGGTCGAATTATCAAAACATTTCTGTGTAAGTGGGTCTTAACGAAATTGGAGTGGAACTGAAATTAGACCCAAAAACCCTAAAGAATTGATATGTCTTCGATTTATAAGTAGGTCATTTTTTTTTGCCTTAACAAAAAAGCCCTAAACGGAGAGAGGCGGAGAGGAGAAGGAAGACGGCGTGAAGCAATGGTGTCGCTGAAGATCCAGAAGCGGCTCGCCGCATCCGTAATGAAATGCGGGAAAGGAAAAGTTTGGCTCGACCCCAATGAATCGGGCGATATCTCTATGGCCAATTCCAGTAAGCTTTCAATTTTTAATCTCCCACCAATCACTTTATCTCTATTTGTTTTATAGATTGTGTTTTACAGAAACTCTGTTTTAGGGAGTGATTAGAAACGTATAGATCATTTTCTGAACTAGGTTAAGTACTGAGTCATATGTATGAATGCATTTCTAAGTGTTGAGGCCTTATGTAGTAGTAAGATTATTCCTTAAGCTTCGTAGAAACTGTATGGGAATGGATTTTGTAATTTCTCTATAAGAAATTAAGTTTTCAGATGGTGTCTATCTGTTTACAAGCATAGAGTAGCCATCTAGATTCATGCATTTGTCTAACAGTGGTGTTGATATTATTCTTAATACATTATTGGATTATGTGAAACAGGGCAGAACATTAGGAAGCTTGTGAAGGATGGTTTCATTATCAGGAAGCCTACTAAGATCCACTCACGTTCTCGGGCTAGGGCTTTGAACGAGGCCAAGCGAAAGGGTCGTCACTCTGGATACGGTAAAAGGCCAAATGAGCTTTTCCTGCTTGAAATTCCTTTTGATTATTGCTGGTTTAGTGAACATTGTCTTTTGTATCACTTCAATGTTTTTTAGGTAAGAGAAAGGGTACAAGAGAGGCAAGGCTACCAACCAAGATTCTTTGGATGAGGAGAATGAGGGTGTTGAGGCGTTTCTTGAGCAAGTACCGTGAGTCAAAGAAGATTGATAGGCACATGTACCATGACATGTACATGAAAGTGAAGGGTAATGTTTTCAAGAACAAGCGTGTGCTTATGGAGAGCATCCACAAGATGAAGGCTGAGAAGGCTAGAGAGAAGACTCTCGCTGACCAGTTTGAGGCCAAGCGTATTAAGAACAAGGCTAGCAGGGAGAGAAAGTTTGCCAGAAGAGAGGAGAGATTAGCTCAGGTGAGAAGAAATTTACAGGCCATTTATGGCTCTCTGTCATTTTAGTTTTGGCGTTCCCTCATTAATAATACTGTTGGCAATTTTAGGGACCTGGAGGTGGAGAGACAACGACTCCTGCTGGCGCACCTCAACAACCAGAGTAAGAAACTTTGTTCTTTGTCTCTTTCCTTTGTCCGGTTTTGGGGATTGAAGTTTCTTAGATTTATGTTGGGATTTTGTTGTGTTTTCAGGGTAACCAAGAAGAAGTCGAAGAAGTGATTTGGTGTTGAACTTTTTTGCAATTGAATCTTTGAGTTTACCTGTAGAAGAAGCGTCTTTTTTTTATCTTTTATATGATTTTGTCGGAGATTCTTTTCTTCAAAAATATTTCTTATGTTATGGATCTCATTGCTTATTATGAATTTCTCAGTTTTGTTTCTCTTTACCTTTTCTCTTTCAATAGTTTCTGATTCCATTGTCTTAAAACATCAAAGAAGTTGAGTAGTATCACACTTCCCAATTTTGGAGTTACTTGTTCAACCATGTATTTAACAAATATGTAAATCCCAATTTGATTAACTTGAGAGTTTAGTATTGGTTTTGACAACAACAAAAATGATTTCTAATGAACTGTCTACATGTAATTCAAAACAAGGTGTAGAATGTATTAAATTCAAAAGATTTTTATTGAATAAAGGTGGGGTAAGCTTTTTGTTTTCCCCCAATAATTAATCTTGTATAGCTTTGATTCTATGAATACGTGGGGTAAGATTGGTGGCCAAAAAAATAAACACAGTAGCTAACCATTGATTTGAGATTTGATTCATAAATATCTATATCAAAATTTCTTAATAAAATTTTAGATGATCTCAAACAAAGCTATATAATAAGATAATTTGATTATGTTTTCTACATAGTATAAGATCACTGATTTGATTAATAAATGTTAAGAAAATAATATATAGCCGGATCCGGTATCGGAGTAAACCGGGAGAGAGAGGTCAAAGTCGACGTAGACGTAGACATAGTTCATGTTGTTCACTTTGCTTTCTTCGTGCACCTGTATATCAAAAACCAACACCGTGTGTATTCCTCTCTCTCTCTCTCTCTCCCCGACTTTTGAATTTTCCCTCAGATTTGTCTTCCTTTGTAATCCATTTTCGCTCTGGATCGATCTTCCTACGATTTGGTCTTCAGATTGATCGGTTTCTCATCGGAATTCCCGGGGGGGAGTATAAGCATAACGAAAAGGATCAAACTCAGGATCAACGCGACGGGAGAATTGGAGATTTTTTGTTTGCTAGATCTTGAATTGAGCGATCGAATTGGGTAATTGGAGGTTTGAAGAGATCAGAGAAATGGCATCTGAGCAGTTGATGTCTCCCGCCAGTGGTGGTGGACGCTACTTTCAGATGCAGCCTGAGCAATTTCCTTCGATGGTCTCTTCGCTCTTCTCTTTCGCGCCGGCTCCTACGCAGGAGACTAATCGTATTTTTGAAGAATTACCAAAAGCAGTGATCGTCTCTGTCTCTCGCCCTGATGCCGGCGATATTAGCCCTGTACTCTTGTCTTACACCATTGAGTGCCAATACAAGCAGGCGAGTCCATCTCTTCTCTTTAGTAGGTCTTACTAATATCGTCGCATAATAGATGCTTGGATCAGAATCACTTAAGAGGAGATGGGTATCAACTGTAAATTGTCATGTCTGACTATTGATCGAAGTAGTTCTTTTGGATACCTAGCTTGAATCTGATACCACTGATCGATGTTATATGTCCTTTGGAAGCCCGGAACAGAGACATATTTATCAATATTTATATGTTTCACCTTAGTTTAGTGGAAAGGCTGCTTATTATAGTGGAGCTTTCGACTTTTGAATACTTGAGTCCTAACTTTAGCGCTTTTATGTAACAGTTCAAGTGGCAGCTTGTGAAGAAAGCATCTCAAGTCTTTTATTTGCATTTTGCATTGAAGAAACGTGCTTTTATTGAAGAAATTCACGAGAAGCAGGAACAGGTTTGTGGTGACTTGATATATCAAGGAATTTTCTTCTACTAGTTTGTGATTCCCTTTGAGTGAATATTTTAAAGGTTTTTCCTTGGTCTGTTGAATTGAGTTTGATGTGGTTTTCTTTCGAATATCACATTAAAGGTTAAAGAATGGCTTCAAAATCTAGGAATAGGGGATCATCCACCCGTTGTGCAAGATGAAGATGCTGATGAAGTTCCGCTACATCAAGATGAAAGTGCCAAAAATAGGTCACACTTGCTGGCATTTTTTTTTGCTTGGATAAGTTGCTGATGTGAGTCTATACTCTTCCAACAGATGCCATCATTTTCTGACAAGTAGACTGTTTTGTTCAGAGATGTTCCTTCGAGCGCTGCTTTGCCAGTCATTCGTCCTTTGGGAAGACAGCAGTCCATATCAGTTAGAGGAAAGCATGCAATGCAAGAATATCTGAATCATTTTCTGGGGAATCTTGATATCGTCAATTCACGGGAGGTATATTTGTAAAATCTATTTCACTTGGTTGTTCAACTACTTTAAAATTGTTAATACCTAGTTATGTCAAGGGTTGTTTTCTCTTCTATTCTAGCTAGAAATCTTAGTACAGCAAGTGACTATGCGAAAATTTCCATGCTTTTCAAACTTGTATTCCTGTACACATTGATCGTCATTCCATTTCCGAGGCTATATGCATGCATAGTTAAATGCTAAATGCCTAATATAGGTTTGCAGGTTTTTGGAGGTTTCGATGTTGTCATTCTCACCAGAGTATGGGCCCAAATTGAAAGAAGACTATATCATGGTAAAACATCTACCGAAGTTTTCAAAGAGTGATGATGATTCTAATAGATGTTGTGGGTGCTGTTGGTTCTGTTGCTGCAACGATAATTGGCAAAAGGTATGAAAATTCTCATTTTCTTGCTCATACTCGCGTACTATGTATTTTGCTATGAAAAATTGGTTTACCTCTGGAGTTAACTCTGGGATGACGTGTATGCTTTGTTTATGTGTTCTTTTGTTATTCTTGTCCGCTCTCCTACTCTTGCTTTGTCTCTGAACTCGTTGAATGCCATGAATAGCTTATGTATCAGAAGAAACAAAATTCATCTTTAGTAGTTCTTTTGTAATGATTTTTTTTTGTTACTACTCTCACTGGAGAGGTGTTCTGAAACAAACTTATCTGAATGCTTCACCACCGTTGGGAGATATTAAGTTGATGAAGTAAATTGTTTTTCTAACTCTACTTTAGATCCATATGTTCTTCAATGTATGTGCCATCGAATACTGTTGTCTCCTTTTATAACTTCTGTCTTTGCTTCTGATCAGACATTCTAAATTAATGTGACGACAAGATGGTATCTAAGGTTTCTTTTTCTCCAGTACAGGTGTGGGGGGTACTAAAGCCAGGTTTTCTCGCCTTATTGGAAGATCCATTTGATGCGAAGCTATTAGATATAATTGTTTTTGATGTCCTACCAGTTTCTAATGGAAATGATGGTGTGGATATATCACTAGCAGTAGAACTGAAGGATCATAATCCTTTGCGGCATGCATTCAAGGTCAGCAATTACTGTCCTACTTATCTTTTAATCAATTATATGTGTGCTTACTCCATCTAAATAAGCTTTCTTGATCATCTTTTTATACAATCCTCCTTGTTTGATAATCTACGATGTTGTTCTTTTATGCTTCATTGCTTCTTAGAGAAATTAAAATAAATTGTCCAAGTTATATATCCGAATTTTATTTCTATTACGCATGGACACTAATGCGCCGTGGAGAACTGATAACCAAGAAAATTAGAATATTCCTTTTGTTGTAAATTAAAATGGGAGCCTACTGAATCCTTCTTTTATTAGCTAAAAGTTGAATCATCCTCATTTTTCTTGCCCCTCTTCTGCTGCACAAATATTTCTGGGGTTATATGTCAAGAAAGCTATGGATAATCCATGTATATAACTTTTGTTAAAATATCCCAGGTAACATCTGGAAACCGGAGTATAAGAATAAGGGCAAAGAATAGTGCAAAAGTTAAAGATTGGGTGGCTTCTATTAACGATGCTGCTCTTAGACCTCCTGAGGGTTGGTGCCATCCCCATCGCTTTGGCTCATATGCTCCGCCGAGGGGTTTGACGGATGACGGAAGTCAAGCCCAGTGGTTTGTAGATGGTGGAGCAGCTTTTGCAGCCATTGCTGCAGCGATTGAAAATGCTAAATCTGAGGTCTACCACTTTTCATTACTGGGTGTGGAGACTGATGATGTGTTGAATGTTATATATTTTCAACTGATCTGATTTGCCTTATAGATTTTCATCTGTGGCTGGTGGGTGTGCCCAGAACTCTATCTTAGGCGTCCTTTTGACCCGCATACTTCATCCAGACTTGATAACTTGTTGGAGAATAAAGCTAAGCAAGGAGTTCAGGTACTTACTACAGAACATGCATGTACTTAATAGCTATTATCTTCTGTTGTGAAGCATGTCTGTAGTCTGCAATGGAGATCTGACTTGTCAGGTTTGGTGGATTACTATCTTTCAACTTTTTCATTTTTATTACTTTCTTTTTCAGATATACATCCTTATCTACAAGGAGGTTGCTCTTGCTTTAAAGATCAACAGTGTATATAGCAAACGCAGGCTTCTTGGCATTCATGAGAATGTGCGGGTACTTCGTTATCCTGATCATTTCTCAAGTGGTGTCTACCTCTGGTATGATATGGTGGACAGTTCTAATATATCACTCTAATATGTCACAATGCTCTTTCTAGTTTATCTTTCTGAGTTTGATATTAGATAAACTGTTAAAAAACTCCTATCTGACCACAAAAATAAGCGGGAAGGACATTGATTATTACCTCTGCGTGTCTTTCTAGGTCTCACCATGAAAAACTCGTCATCGTCGATAATCAGGTTTGCTTTATCGGAGGGCTAGACTTGTGTTTTGGCCGATATGACACGTTTGAACATAAAGTTGGAGATAACCCTTCTGTGACATGGCCTGGAAAGGACTATTACAACCCCAGGTAAGAATTTCCTTCTTTATGCGAATAAAGAGTTGATTTTTAGATGTAATAAAAACTAAGAACTTATGTGTCACTTGCTAGTTATTTTTAGCTGTGATGAAATCAAATTTTGTATTAAATACAAACCAGGATGTCCATTAGTCATTTCACCTTTCCGAATTCAACCCTCTGATTTTTTGGTTTGAACGTACTTAAAATTTTCCAGAGAGTCTGAACCCAATACTTGGGAGGATGCTCTGAAAGATGAATTAGAGCGTAAAAAGCATCCACGGATGCCTTGGCATGATGTGCATTGTGCTTTATGGGGACCACCTTGCCGTGATGTGGCTAGGCACTTTGTTCAACGCTGGAACTATGCTAAGGTTCACCCATACTTCTTTAACTTTCTTCTATCTGTTTGTTTTTCCTGTTATTACCGTAACATAACCATTGTGTTTTTCAGAGAAACAAAGCACCATATGAGGATTCAATTCCGCTTCTTATGCCTCAACATCACATGGTTATACCCCACTACATGGGAAGGCAAGAGGAGTCAGACATTGAAAGCAAGAAAGAGGAAGACAGTATTAGAGGGATTAGAAGAGATGATTCATTTTCTTCTAGATCATCTTTGCAGGACATTCCATTACTTTTGCCTCACGAACCAGTTGATCAGGATGGTTCGAGTGGGGGGCATAAAGAAAATGGAACAAACAACAGAAATGGTCCTTTCTCTTTCCGGAAATCAAAAATTGAACCAGTTGATGGAGATACTCCTATGAGGGGCTTTGTAGATGATCGTAATGGGCTAGATCTTCCAGTAGCAAAGCGTGGTTCTAATGCAATAGATTCAGAGTGGTGGGAAACACAAGATCATGATTATCAGGTTGGGTCGCCAGATGAGACTGGGCAAGTCGGTCCGAGAACTTCATGCCGCTGTCAGGTGGGTGTTATGAAAGTTTATATATACCAATTATATGTGGAATTTCAAATCTGAATAGAGCTGATGCTATTATGTACGATCCTATTCTGTTTCATGCTTGGCTTCAGCATACAAGCTTTAAAATTTTATTGTGATCATAATAATAAGAATTTCCCTTCAACATTTAGCACTGATTAGAACTATTTTCAGATTATACGAAGTGTCAGTCAGTGGTCTGCCGGTACAAGCCAAGTTGAAGAGAGTATCCATTCTGCTTACCGTTCTCTCATTGACAAAGCTGAACATTTTATCTACATTGAGGTATTTGCTATAACATGTGTTTGTCGTGGAATCTCGGTTTTGCATGAGTTCAATTTGATAGACCAAGTAATTAGAGCATCATTTAGCGTTTCATTGAAACGACCTGACATCTTTTCTCCCTGAATTATGCATAATGCAATTTGCATCACATTACATTCAACTTGGGAGAAATATGGAACATTCTGCTAAATGTGCTGGTAATTTGAGCTGTCAGTCAAATAATGTATACATGTATTGGTTTCCGTACTTTGATTTGGCACCTCTCTGATTCCCTCTTAGCCTTGGTGAGCTTTGCTGGAGATCCTGCAGCTTTCCTTGGTCACCTTTTATCTGGCCTACACAAAAGTTTAATTTATCTGGTGAAAGAAACTAATCCCCTATTGAACGTGGACAAACTAAGCATTAAGTAATAGTCCTATACCCTTGCTCCTGCAAAATCCACCTTGCAAATCATTCATACTTTATATTTCAGATAATACAAGTAACTTAGTTCTTGAAACTGTAGTAGTTGCCAGGTTCACATTGTCTTTATTTTTCTGACTTCTGTTTGCATGTTGTGCCTCCAGAATCAGTTTTTCATATCAGGCCTTTCTGGAGATGACACAGTAAAGAACCGTGTCTTAGAAGCATTGTACAAGAGGATTTTGCGTGCCCATAACGAGAAGAAAATTTTCAGGGTTGTTGTTGTTATACCTCTCCTCCCCGGTTTCCAGGTTAGTTTCGGCTAGAAAAGTGTATTCTGTTTAAAAAGATTTGCTCCTGCAATGCAACTTTTTAAACCAACGTATGTGTCTGGCAGGGAGGTATTGACGACAGTGGTGCAGCATCTGTTAGAGCCATAATGCATTGGCAGTATCGAACCATATACAGAGGACATAACTCAATATTGACTAATCTTTACAATACTATTGGCGTAAAGGCTCATGATTATATTTCCTTCTATGGCCTTAGGGCATATGGTAAACTTTCTGAGGATGGACCTGTCGCCACTAGTCAGGTAACAACTCAATCATCCAGGGTTTAGATTTGTGCATTGCTGCCTTTTTTTTTGTGATCACGGAATCATATAGGATGCCCTGTTATACATGTGCTTGAATGCAGTGGTAGTGAGTATTAAAAATGTGAATGCTATTTTTTTCTCTCAATGCAGGTGTATGTTCACAGTAAAATCATGATAGTTGATGACCGTGCTGCATTGATTGGATCTGCCAATATTAACGACCGGAGTTTGCTTGGCTCAAGAGATTCTGAGGTCATATTTTACTCACGTACTTTCTTGTGCTAAGCAATGATTTCCAAAAGCCTATTTCATACTTGAAACTAAGGTGAAGATCATAATAGAAAACAAAAAGAGTAAAAAAAATTATTTCCTCTGTTGAAGGAAAAAGATTTTCGTTGCCTCAGCACGTTATATCAGAGTTTATAGTTAGGAATAAATTCATTTAAAGTATGTTGAACAAGTTTTTTTATATAACTGTGTATGCTGAACATAAAAAAGCATAAAATGCTTCTGTATGCTTTATATCAGATTGGAGTACTAATCGAAGACACAGAGTTAGTAGATTCTCGCATGGCAGGAAAACCATGGAAGGCTGGAAAATTTTCTTCAAGTCTTAGGCTCTCTTTGTGGTCCGAACACCTTGGACTTCGTACTGGAGAGGTTTGTGTCATATTCTCTATAATGTTCTTACGAAGTGGTCTAAGATATTTCAGTATATAGGCAGATTTAACACTTGAAAAGCCATGGAAATTATTCT
Organism: Arabidopsis thaliana; assembly: GCF_000001735.4. Taxonomy (NCBI): domain Eukaryota; kingdom Viridiplantae; phylum Streptophyta; class Magnoliopsida; order Brassicales; family Brassicaceae; genus Arabidopsis; species Arabidopsis thaliana. The sequence goes on from NC_003074.8 coordinate 5,717,980, forward strand.
TTTACTTAGACTTAATGATGAAAGATGATCTGAACCACGCCGGCATGAACTTTCAATCAATGGTTATGACTGAAGAGGATCTTAAGACTATAAATGTGCTTTGATTACTAAAATGTGATCTTTCTTTGTAGATCGACCAGATTATTGATCCCGTCTCTGATTCAACCTACAAGGAGATATGGATGGCAACCGCAAAGGTTGGAAACGTGATTACAGAGAGAAATTTATATTTTCACTTACCAGATATAACCAGTGAGCTTATTTATCCCAACGCAGACAAACACAATGATATACCAGGATGTCTTCTCTTGTGTGCCCAATGATCTCATCCATTCAAGGTACAATTCCGGTCTATCTTTTCTTTCTTCACCTTTGGCCACTATCATTATTCCTTTTGAAACGAAAAGATTCCGGATTATGATTAATCCATGGCATTGGATCGTAAAATCTCTTGAATATATACGCAGAATGGCCTTCAGACAAAGCCTATCGTATTGGAAAGAGAAGCTGGGACACACAACGATCGATTTGGGAATAGCACCAGAGAAGCTGGAGTCTTACCACAATGGAGACATCAAGAGAAGCGATCCAATGGACAGACTAAAGGCGATAAAAGGACATCTCGTCTCTTTCCCTTTAGATTTCATGTGCAAAGAAGATCTAAGACCGGTCTTCAATGAGAGTGAATACTACGCCTCCCCTCAAGTCTTCCATTGAGATCATTACATCAATTCTTGACTGCTGGCTTATTCAGTGACAGCTCTCTACACGAAGAATACTTCATTGCTACCTTTAACCATTTTCATCTCATATGTTTATGAGAAAGAATTAAAGATGTTTGTATAGCGATATGATATGTGCAAACAGAGGAGGAAACTGAGAAGGGAAGCCATTTTGCTAGTTTTTGGTTTCTCTCTTCCGAGGTAAAGTAAAAAAAGAAAAGAAACAGGTCATTTTCTAAGTCAAATATTGGCTTACTATCTATAACAGTGAATGTGTCACCCCACACAGACACATATGATTTGTAATTATGCGAAAAAAGACTGAATAATATAATGTCGGTGTCGAGATCCACGAGGTGCCATGTGAATATGAAAATATGATGTGACAATGAGTTTGGGTCTTATCTTTGTTTGTCTCTGAGTCAAACAACTCCATCTTTACCACTTGCATCTCCTTTGTTGTGTCGTATTTTGTTCACAACCTGTTTGTATCTATTTATCTCAAGTCTCAACTGACAACAAAAAAACTTAAATGAAAAGTAATACATAGCATGTGGAGGATTTGGTGATCAAATATTAATCCACACATGCAATATACGAAAAGTTAACTTTTTGTTCGGTTCTGAAAGTAATGAAACCAAAAGCAAGAGAAAAATCAGTTTAGTTAGGAGTTCTATTTAACAAATTTCAACATTAATCTTTTTCAGAAAAAGATTAAAATCAAAGAAAGCAAAACGGACAGAGTTTTGTAACTTGGTTCGGGTACATGTTTACATGATCTTATTTCATAGTTTCCCAAGTAAGAAATAGATTTGGTTTGCTAGTTACATTTGCGACCATGCATTTAGCATATTCCATCTAGTGAAAATTAATTAATATTATCTATTTCTATTTTTTATCTTTTATTTCACTATCTTATTTCTACCACCCACCCAAGCTAGACCGCCATCTTAACTAATAATTAATCAAACTTAAGAGTCGTAAGCACTGATATCTATGGATTACCTAAGAAATCTATAGTGGACATGTATAAAATCTAACATATGCACTAGGGACATCCATATCTTAGGCACATATGTATGGTTAAAGACAATTAAAAAAAACAACCTTACACGTAAATACCTTATACACACGTAAAATTTGCATACGAGCCAATGTCTTTCTTGTATATGTATGTATTGATATTTTTTTCTCTTTTTCATTCTTTGTTAAGGGAAATATATACTTATCTTATATGACCCCTAAACGGCTAAACGATATAAAAACAACGTTAAAAATCTTATTATGGTGCATGGCTTGCTTATAATTGTTTAGCTATTTTTAGGTTATTAGTAGTCGCAGCATAAAAACGGTATGTCAACAAATTTCATGGTAGATCTAGATTACGACCTCAAAACTCGTTTATACAAAGTATACAACGTTTCTACAATTTATATTAATTAGTTTTTTGTGAGTATGCATATATATCGTAACTATGTCGGGTTTTATATTATTACATTTAAAATGATAGGAACTTATCATTTGACAAGGTGTAACAAAAATAATAATTATAAAGATGAGAGTTGTTTCGGATCAAAGGCACTTACCATTAGCTTTTAGATTCGAGAGCCTCTCACAGCCACACCTTTTTTTGGACTAGTCCTTATTGTTTAACAAACCCCACATGATATCCTTTTATATTTACACCACTTTCGTTAATTTATTAACTTTCTTCCACATCCACATTTAAATTTGATCTAGACATTTTCTTATATTAAACTATATACATCTCTATCCTAATGAGGTATTAACTAGCTATAGTTTATTCATTTGTCGGTCTTAAGCTTTATTATTTGTCATGGCAAGAAAAAGAAAACTTTGATTGGTTATTCATTGTGGTTGTTGTAACGCTTTTTTTTGTTTGTGTTATTTGACCCCAAACATAAATAATTCTTCATTTTCTTGCGCGTTTTATGATTGCGTTGAAATAACATCTTCACTCGCCAAACACTCCAGTAATACCCATTTTTCCAACATATACACTTCTAATCATACCCACAAACATACACACGTTTTAATCTGCAGCTTCAAGGATATGTTGCCTTCTTTAATTGAATCTTATTTACCAATGGAGAATACGTATACATTTCCTTAGACTAAAAAAATATATAAACCCTTTTGTTAATTATAACATTCAAGTATTCAACTATAACTTCTTAAATAAAAAAATTCGTCAACTTTATTCATAACATATATACGTGTCCTTGTCGACATGCAAAAAGAATGTATATGTGCATTTGTACGTGTATATATGTATTAAAATAAAAGGCTTAGAATAGTCGAAGGAGAGAAAGCGAAAGATGATGATGAGTCATAGAGACAATTCACCAGCTTATAAGTAGTAAATCCACCAAAAGGAAAATATATTCAACAGAGAAACTCCGATCAAGAATATTCATATCAGAGAAGAAAAAGTAAATTCCTATTAAACTTCTGATTCTCTTTTTTCTTTTTGTTCTGCTTTTCATTTGCTTTTTGGATATCTTTTTACAGTAGTTATAACTTATAAATGAAGTTCGTAAATATATTGTAGGATCATAAGAGAATCAAAGAATGGTGCTTTTACCAGCGTTTTTGGACGGATTAGCGAGAACTGTATCGACGAAGAAAGGTAAAAAACTATCGGAAGATGAAGATGGAGGGAGAGAGATCGCAAAATCGATGATTAAAGATTCGAAGAAGAACTCGACGTTGCTCGGTACTTCAGGCTTTGTTAGCTCCGAAAGTTCTAAGAGGTTTACCTCTATTTGTTCTAATAGAGGTGAGAAAGGAATCAACCAAGATCGTGCAATTGTTTGGGAGGTACACTTTATATAAATACTAGCTATATGTTAGGTAATTCGTCTTTCCATGAAACGTATTATGATATCTACAAATTATTGACGAACTTATATGTTAGAAATGGAATCATCACATGCATGTAGTTACTAATTAATTGTGTTTATAAGATTTGTTGTGAAATTTAAACTGTTTTTATGTATTTATATTACATAATATATAGGGATTTGGGTGCCAAGAAGACATAACATTTTGTGGGATGTTTGATGGACATGGACCATGGGGACATGTGATAGCCAAAAGAGTAAAAAAATCATTTCCATCTTCTCTGCTTTGCCAATGGCAACAAACTCTTGCCTCCTTATCATCCTCGCCGGAATGTTCCTCTCCGTTTGATCTTTGGAAGCAAGCTTGCCTGAAAACATTCTCCATCATCGATCTTGATCTCAAGATCAGTCCTTCCATTGATTCTTACTGTAGCGGCTGCACCGCTCTCACCGCTGTTTTGCAGGTAACATACATACATATGTTCATAATAGTACTGAACACCTTTAGCAAAAAACAAAAATACATAAGTTCTTGTAACCATATTATAACTTTTCATTTTATGGTGTATAGATAATATTTTGTGAGTATTTATAATGTTTCATTTGAAAGATGCTAAATGATAAAGTTTGATTTTGTCTTTTTAAGGGTGATCATCTCGTTATAGCAAATGCGGGTGACTCACGAGCAGTAATAGCAACAACTTCTGATGATGGAAACGGTTTAGTCCCGGTTCAGCTCTCGGTAGACTTTAAACCAAACATTCCCGGTAGAGTTCTAGAAGCCTTTCCATATTTTACAGTTACTTTTACTCAGATGAAATGACGAATTAACAATTGGTATGTGATAATTTCCGGTTAAAACAGAGGAAGCAGAACGGATAAAACAATCGGATGGACGATTGTTCTGCCTAGACGATGAACCGGGAGTGTACCGGGTGGGTATGCCTAATGGAGGATCACTCGGTTTAGCTGTTTCAAGAGCGTTTGGAGATTACTGCCTTAAAGACTTCGGTTTAGTCTCTGAACCGGAAGTAACATACCGAAAGATAACCGACAAGGACCAGTTTCTAATCTTGGCCACCGATGGGGTGATATATCAAACTTACTCAGCATTTAAATCAAAATCAAGATTGATAAATCATATAATTGTGTAATGAACTAATGATGTATGTATGTATATGTAGATGTGGGATGTGATGACGAATAATGAGGCAGTGGAGATAGTAAGAGGAGTTAAAGAGAGAAGAAAGAGCGCAAAGAGATTGGTAGAGAGAGCTGTGACGCTTTGGCGTAGGAAGAGAAGAAGCATCGCCATGGATGATATTTCTGTTCTCTGTCTCTTCTTTCGTCCTTCTTAGTTTAACTCTTCTTTAACCTCTCTATTACTTATATACATTTATCAATGTATTTTGGGCGTCATTGAACAACAAAAATGTGATACATATACATTTTTACATAGAATAATAGATGTTGTGAGGAGTGATTGAGAATGGAGAGATAGGTGAGTAAAGAGTTTTATAATGGTTTTGTTTGTAAGTACGACATGTAATGGTTCATATATTGATCAAAGTTTGGACCTTGATCTTGATTATGATTTCTATAGAAGACAAATTTCTAAAATCTCAATTCTAAAAACTAAACTATATGCTGGTCCTGAATAAATCCAATCAAAATCATAACTCAAGACTTGAATAAACAATTTTAAAAGAAAAAACTATTTCATATATAATATCCAACATTGATGAGTTTTGTGACAAGGATTAGTTTTCAGTTTTGTCATAAAGAGGATTTGCTTCTACCCTTTATAGTGACAAAAGGACAAAATTTGCCATAATATTCGCAATTCTGAAAGCCAAGTGAGGCCGTTGCATCATTCAGGTTTCTTGGTTGCTGAGATCTTCAGAGTACCTTCATTCACCAACACCTGAAGCTCTGTTTTAGCCATCTCACGAACTTGAACATCTTCAGTCTCTACGAAAGCAGATAGTATCTTTGAACTGCCAAAAAAAAAAAAAAAAATTAACGCAGCAGAACAAGATTTCAAGGCTTGACGAAAAACACCTGCTTGTTTGCAGATAAATGGATGTATGAGAGGACTCATTAGACTAACTAACCAGTGTCCTTGTGCCCACGACCGACATTTTCCAGACAAGGCCTTCTTAAAGAGAATGGACGCGAAACCAGGGCGATTCAAGACAAGCCTTCTTATGGTCCGACTTGAGTGAAAGTTTTCCAGGATGTGTTCTGAATCCTTCTCAGATTCTTGGGGTTTCGGTTCTGCTGCTACAGAGCTAATAGCTTCGTACAGCTCACACAGCTTCTCGCTCAGAGATGGGCAGAGAATACCATCAGAGCCTCCGATTGCAACCTGATACAAAACAAACGTGAAAATGATGAAATCTAGAGATTAGCTTGATGAAATCTAGAGATTAGTTGAGAGGAAGAAGATCATGACAACACAAAAGAAAAGAAAACTGGAAATTAGCATTTTGTTATCAAAATATATGATTCATCTGGGGTAGAGATTGAATTTCAAGAAATATTGAATGAAAGTAGCATCTGTTATGAAAGGTGGATAAGAGTATACGACTATCTACCCTAACAAATGTCATGTGGAAAATTGGTATCTACAAGTTACAGAAATCAAAACATTTTTACAACAGGACTAAAACCAACAAACGATGTGAGACCACAAATTACCTCATACATGACCTCATTGCCAAATTTTGACTGGAGGAATTCCTCGGCGTTCTCCACACACACATCAATAAGCCTCTGTAGAAAAATCAAGAATGATCCATGAGAGTTAATACAACTAAAGTTGCAACATTGTATCAGAAAACAATCAAGAAACTGAAATCTGAGTCACCACGTCACACAAACCTCAGCAAGGCCACTGTTGACAAGCAACTCCTGTCTTCTCACAAGGGGGTCTTTTTTACCACCCATAGCTGTGACGTTTTCTTCATGATCAGAATGTTCAGCTACTGTATCTTCTTGTTCATCCTTCGTCTCCTCACCAATTTCGTTACCATCTGTGTCCTTTGTTTTAGAGGATGTCTCTGACTTATCCTAAAATTGAAAGGAAAAGATTGACAGGTTTTATATCCAGTAGAAATCCATAAGAATGAATAATTCTAGCATTTTAATTAAAAAGATAGTTGGCGATATCTATCATCATACCATTGAGCAGAGTGATGGAACAGAAAGATCAAGAGCGGCCAAATCATCATGGCTTAAATAACGTGAGGAATTTGGATGCAGTAGCTGCAATAGCGGTCTCCTACCATTCTGAATACACAATTTTTTGAAGTAAACGTTAAAAGAAGAAAATAGAAAGGCCTAAAAACAAAGGAACAAAATTATGTACAAAATGGAACCAACAAAAGGTTAGATGTCATCAGATCAAAGAAACGATAAGGTAAAGTTTCATCTCAGAAAAATTTCATAAAGAAGGAACACAAACCTTGTCCATAACAAGATCCTTTAGGGTGGCCTCAAGCTCACGAACAATTATCTGTTTATGGTTGAACAAGATTCAGAAGAATCAGAACATAAGCATATAAATTCAAACAATTTTTTATTTGGCTCAGTGAAACTACCTTGGTCACGAGCTTTGTGTCATCAACTATTGAAAAAATACATGCAAGCACCTGAGAACACATGGTAGACAAGGGTTAACATCTGAAAGACGAATACAAACCGGTAGTGAAGTACTATAAGTTGTAAATTCAAAAGGAAATAATTAAATGCCTCCTTACCATACTTCCAAACTGATCAAAAGCCATCTTTTTAACATGCTCTTTCATTGCTTTGATAATCTTCTTTCTCTCCTGCAAAAGAATACGATTTAGAAAGAGCAGAAGTTCAACTTATAAGTTTTCTATTGAAATCTCTACAATCAGTCCTTTGCTCTAAAGGTCTTACAAGAATGTTTTGCTATTTACATTCAAATCACGATTTACATATACAACCATTAGAAAGGAAAGAAAAACTTAGCAAATGAAAGCTTATGAGATATACAAATGAAACCCACCATAATTCTGAGGGGTAATCCCTTGTATTATCAGTTAACGAGTAAAAGAAAAAGGATACCTACTTAAAAAGTTCAAGAATGTGTACCTTAGCGCTTCCATGTTTGATAGAAAGCATGGCAAGCCTAGAACCATCACGGGTATGAACCATACGCAAAAGAAGGGAGCCTGTCAGTAGCTGAAGCACATCTGCAGCAGAAGTCTACAAAAAAAAAAAAAAAAAAAAATCCATTTAGCATAAAACAAGAAGAATGTAATGCAAAACAAATTTGTAATCCCAAACCCTCACATAAATTATACATATATATACCTTATCAGCTATTGTCAGGTATTCAATCAGCAATTTGTGTGTGATAGTGTGGTCGACAATTCCCTTCTCAAGTATCGGTTGGATAATGGCAGTCATGTGTCGGTTAACAGCGCCTTTTTGCAGTCCCAGCTTAGCAATGATGTCCACCACCCTGAATCACATTCTGTAACTCTTAATATATGTTCAACTCATGACAGTGAAGAGTGATATCGAGTTTGTAATCACCATCGCAAATAACAACAATGAAAGCTAAGATAAGGGATTCCTAGTTCTCAAGTATCAAAAAAAAAAAGATACAAGAGACCTGGCTGCTCTATTTCCTATACTTTAAGAGTAAGACAGGAAGATAAATGAAGGTTTACGTTTTTTCGTTAGATGTGGTCAAGCCCTTGAATAACTGAAGCTCAGTAGAATACAATTCTGCAAGGAGTTCTTGTTTTTGTGCTGCACTTCCCAGATGGTATGCATGCTCCACAACTTGAGGAAGATTATAAAAAAAACAAAGAGAAAGTGAGCTTCAAAAGAAACAAAAAATGCTATATATGTTGAAACATCACTATGTTACATCAGTAGTCCACATACCAAGAGATCCGAACACATGACGGAGAAGAGGAGCAACATGTCCCCTGAGGCTGGATATACAAGCTGCCAGCTGCTGCTTAGATGCTACACAAATATAAACTCAAATTAGCAGTTTGTATAAAGCTAACTGTATATACAAGTTGAAGTTAGAGCATACCTCCATCCAACATCTTCTGTATAAAGTGAACAGCATATTTGTTAGAAGCAAGGTTAAGAAACTGTGGCTGGAGTTCCGTGAAGAGAACATCTTTCTCAGCTTGTGAGCAAAACTTCACACAAGTCTACGTAACAAGAAGAAAATAACAAACCAATTACATATCTTGTTAGAAATTTGACAGCCTTATTAACAAAACTCAAAGATGCAAAAACATACCTGAAGTACACGAGATGAAACATGTGAGACTGCAATCTCTGGAACCTTCCCCTTCATCTTCCTTATAGCTTCAGAAATCAGCCTAACAAATAGTTTCAAAACCAAGTTTAATCAAACAAATACAATATATAACCTTTTTAAATCAAAGATTGACAATTTATTGTATAAACTAACTTTGATCGATCCTCCTTGCCGATATTACGGCGTCTCATCTTCTCCCATAGAGATACAAGCTCCTGATAAGAGTTATCCCTATGTTACAATAACTAGAAGACGAAAAAAACTAAAGCCAGAAAATTTCAATTCACAAAGCAGCATACTTGCTCAAGATTGTAATGAGGCTTTCTCTTCTTCTTCCTAGCTTCTGTTAGCTCCTGCAAACCCAAATCAAAGCACATGAAGAATCAGAAACTAAAGTATAATTCATCAGACATATAGATTCAAAATCCAAAAATGTTTTACCTTAGCCTGTACACGACGCTCCTTCTTCGATAGATTAGTACTCTGCTCCTTATCACCTGCAGATTTGGGTTTACCAAATTTAGGTTTCACATGTTGTTGTTGTTCTCCAGACACTAGCTTTGGCTTCTTTGATTTTAGAGAATCGAATTTGGCAGAGCTATCGGTGTCCTTCCTCTTGGTTGATTTCTGAGGTTTCAGACCTTTGGAAGACATTGTTGTTGACAAACAAAAGTTGAACTGTGATGGTGGTGTGTGTAAGAGATAGGCAAGGGTTTTACAGTTTCTAGGGTTTTTGAGGAAGAAGAGAGACGGCGATACAGTTTTGTTTGGCGGAATTTGGACACCAAGTACCAATTACCAAAATTAAGGCTTTTTTCTTTGAAATTACATCTTTGCCATTGGCACAACTGGATTAGTCCGCTCTGTTTTTTTCCGGTTTAACTTGTGGAAATTTCATTGGTTAATTTAACCATCTCTGATTTGTATTTCATAATGTTGTTGATTCTTGTGAAGCAAAATCCATTCTGATGAAGAATCTCTATTTGCACCCAATAGTCAAAGACCAACAATGGTCGACATGTATACAAATTAATAACCAAAGATGACAAAAGAAAAGAGTAAATACATATAGATTAGGCATTGTAAATGGACTAATTAATCAAATATGGTTTGTTGTCTCTTGCAAGTTGCTAAAATTGCACTGAACTTGGAACATAAGAGAACACAAATGGATAACCATTTCTGTCTCTAGATCCTCCCAGTTCCACTTCTTTGAAATATCCATCATCTCCAATGAAATATCCTAAGTTGCGAGAACGCGTCTCTTTGTCTTTATCCAAAACCACTACAACCTTATTCTTCTTGTCAATGAAGAAACTCACATGGTGAAAACTAAACCGATAATGAGGGAATGTTATCATGTTAACCTCTAAGAACTTTATCCATGACACCGCATTGAGCTCAATCTTATTACTAACCCATATCTCCATCATCATTGTAAACCAGGGGTGATATAACAGCACAAGCTGCTCTTCTCTAGCACTCAAGAGACTCACACTCTCCTTTGTAGAATAGTCAAAAGGCAGAGTAAGTCGCGGTCCAAATCTCTCTGTTGTAAAATCAAAACAAATCAAGAAACTAACCCATGCTTCTTGTCCTCCTTCATAGATCACATACTTTCTAGCAAACCAGTAAGTATTTCCCTTAAGAGACACGCCTTGTTTAAAATATTGCATATCCCCTTCAGGAGTGGAATCAACAATATTCTTCCATGAATCAGAGTGAAAGTTGTAAATTTCAGTCTCATAAACTGGGTGAAAATCGACTAATGATGTCACCACAATTTTCAAGATTTTGTGTCGAAAGACAAGAGTTGTTCTTCATCTCGTACCCGAGAGCGTAGCTGTTCCATCTCTTGTAAGAAATCCTATGTTCGATACACTTTGTTTGCCCACGATAAGGGTTCCAAACCACAAGCTTATAATTTTTTTCGTTGGTGATGCATAAAAATAAACCGTGACAGATATGGACTTGAGATATACCTATTCGATCTGAATCATCTAGGCTGATAAGTTTACATTTAAACTCTATAGATGGATCAACATTGTTTTGAATGCCATGGAGATTGACGCTCATTAGATAAACTTTGTATTCCGTCATTATTACCACCTGAAACTCACTTTCCCTTGCTGCTGCGTTTGCTTGACCAACGTGCTTCTTTGTAAAGCTCTCGTCTTTGGATATAATGTTCCATTTTTTGCAAGTAGATCGCACTGTTCTCAGAGATGTCACCGGAACTCTAGAGAGCACCTCCTCTACCAAATCCCTAGGAAGATCTGAAATCGCCATTGTTGAATATGTTATATGTCATACTACAAATCAAGTTACCTTTAGCAGTGAAACAAAAAAAATAAAACTCTTTTCTTTTCTCTGCCTAGCTAGGGCACACCCGGTGGTATGCAACAGAAAATTTATATTTTCTGAGTTAACTTAAGATATAGATTTTATTATGTTTGATATCTTGAATTTCCTTGAATTGCTTTTTTAATTTAAATAATTTGACATATGATTTTCAATAGTGGACTTTTTTTAGCGAATCTCATTAATTGATCATACGATGGGTCCTATTAGTGACCATTATTTAGAAAATGAATGCACAGGAACAACATGTTGTTCCTCTTTTTTTCACCATCATTAGTATTTTTTTTCCAAATTGTAATATGTAGACCCCACAATATTCCTAATCATTCTTTATTTTTTGAGGAATGGTAGAAGAAAATTTTTCCTTCCCAAATTTGATGAGGAACAAACAGGAAAAAAAATTAAATATTTATTAAATAAAAATTAAATTTATGTTCGTTTTATATTTAATATTTAATTTGAAAAATAATTTATTTATTTTTTAATTTTTGTTACTATTTATTCTATGTTTTGGTTATCATTTACAGTAACATTTGTTCTATTTTTCCTTTATATCCATTCCTTTTCATTCCTATTTTATCATTTTTTCTTTTCCTGTTTGTTCTTTTTTAGTCATGTTCTTCTTCATTCCTTGTATTCATTTATAGGTCACCAATCGGACCCGATATGTTGATTTAAAGAGAGTGGACATATCAATTCTGGTAGCTGGTAAAAAGCATCTATTTCCTTTGCTTTCAAGCTCATGTGTTACACAAACATGTTATAAAGTCATTTTTTTGTTTTTCATATGCAAAGAGAACAACAATTGTATCATGGACAATACAGAACTTCTTTATTTTCATCTAAATAGCAATGCTAAAGAGAGCTTCTAAGGAAAAAAGTGTCTAAGATGTATTCGGCTGTTTCAAAAAAATATTGGAAGAGCCAACGAGAGATTACATACTAAGTGAATAATAATGGTCTGACATACAAATTAATGATCAAACCATTATTATGTCAAGAGCGAGGCAACCATATTCGATTAATTAGTTCGCACTGCTCTAAGAGATGCTAACGGGACCCTAGAGAGCACTTCCTCTTCCAAATCTCGGGGAAGATCGGACATCGCCATTGTTGAATCTCTCATCTCCAAGTTAGGTCAAAGCTTCTACAACTCTTTTCGTACCTTCCGGCTATATATGTAACAGCAATTGAAGACACAACTCACTGGGCTAAACCTGGGCTTCAGTTATCAAGTCGGCCTCTTAATGTGGGACCAATACATTTTTTGTATTTGATCGTATAGCAAAAACAAATGATTAGCACCATGTGGAAACATTAGAGAGTTTGTGTAATTAAATTTCAAGTTTCTTTTCTGTCTTGTTATATACATAAAAATGGTTACAGTAACCTTGTTTTTTCTAGTTATCCTCATATGCTCCAAAAACATAGGAGAAAACATAATCATGAACTTTTTGACCAATAGTATTGTTAGGACTTGAATTCTCTTAGATTTGTTAATTGATGATGAATTCTCTTAGATGTTTATAACACTATGAAAATCATTACTTAAAAAAAAAAAAACTAAGATGATCCATCAGTCACACTTTAAATGTTTTTTAAAATATGTTCATATGTTTTGTTTATGGCATTGCGTACATAATTTAATTAGACTAATTATAATATCGATCAAACAAAGAATTATTGGCTGGATTTGGTCGCAGCCATTAGCAGTCGCTCTCAACTAATATTATTACGAGAATCTCTAGCTGAGCAAGTATCTCGTATTTCTCACGCTCTGACGAAAACTTCTACGAGATAGACGCAGATATCGAGACCACGTCATTCCCCCTAACAAGGCAACAACATGTGGCGGACGCCAGTAAAACTCTGCTCAATTCACTTCAATTCCATTTTTCGAATCCGCGTGACGTAACCCACCTAAGGGTTTATAATCCACTACTTTGCACCCCCACCTAAAAATGCATCACAAGCGCGACAAGTGTCAATACAATTCAGATACGGAGAATACTCTGAGATCCCACATCTGCTTTCGGTGGGCTCACCCGCATCAGATAAAAACCCTAAGCTAAGGGATCAGACCAAACAGTTTAACCAAACGAGGTTATCAACTTATACGACAACGAAAGCACTTATCAATGATAAGTTAGTTAACTTATCAAACTACAGTCTGTGTGACAAAACGCATCGAAGAAAGTGGAGAACAAGTCGTACTTTTTTCTTTATCTTTTTCCTTTTTTATTAAATGAAAAAATATAAATAGAAATTTTGTAGCATCTCTGGGGTCAGCTTTTTCTTAATGTTCGCTTTGCGACGCGAGGAAATGCAACCTTGAAACCCTAGAAAACTCATTCTCAACTACGACTAAATCGATTTCGCAAACTTTGACCTACCCTTCTTTCACGATAAACCCAGATCGCTTAAATTCCTTGAATTTCTTCTTCTGAGAGTTTTAGGAAAAAATGTCGTCTTTGAGCAGAGAGTTAGTTTTCTTAATTCTCCAGTTCTTAGATGAGGAGAAGTTCAAGGAATCTGTTCACAAGTAAGTTTGTGCTTTGTCGTTTTTGTGTGCTTGTTTGGTTTCTCTGCGTAATTTTGGGTATAATTTGGAATTGGTTGATGTGTAGGCTAGAGCAAGAATCTGGCTTCTTCTTTAACATTAAGTACTTTGAAGAGAAAGCTCTTGCTGGAGAGTGGGATGAAGTGGAGAAGTATCTTTCTGGTTTCACTAAAGTCGATGATAATCGTTACTCTATGAAAATCTTCTTTGAGATTAGGAAGCAAAAGTATCTCGAAGCTCTAGATCGGTAATGATTTCTCTTCTTGTTTGGTCGGATATTTAGACTAGTGTTGTTGATTTGATACATTTGTGTGTTTTTATTACAGAAATGACAGAGCAAAAGCTGTTGAGATATTAGCCAAAGACTTGAAAGTTTTCGCTACATTTAACGAGGAGCTTTACAAGGAGATTACTCAGCTGCTTACTCTGGAGAATTTTAGGTTTCTTTTTTTTTTTACTTTGCCATTGATATTATTGAAGTTTTGGTAGGTGGTTACGATAATGTTGAAGAGTGTGTTTTTTTCTTAGGGAAAATGAGCAACTGTCGAAATATGGTGATACTAAATCTGCAAGGTCTATAATGTATACTGAGTTGAAGAAATTGATTGAGGCGAATCCTCTGTTTCGAGAGAAGCTAGCCTTCCCCAGTTTCAAAGCTTCTCGCCTGCGAACTTTGATCAATCAAAGGTGAACTAGGAGGAGTCATAATTCTTTCCTTTTTTTATAGAGATTAGTTAAAGTGTATGACAAGTGTGTTTGGGACATTGCAGCTTAAACTGGCAGCATCAGCTATGTAAAAATCCAAGGCCTAATCCTGACATCAAGACATTGTTCTTGGATCACTCTTGCTCACCATCAAACGGTGCTCGTGCACTCACTCCTGTCAATCTTCCAGTTGCTGCTGTTGCAAGACCTTCAAACTTTGTTCCTCTTGGAGTGCATGGTGGAGTAGGATCACTTACTTAACTTCCACCCATTCTATTATATAACTTAATGTTCATATTTTGAGGGTTGATGAAACAACTGTATCTGTGCAGCCCTTTCAATCTAATCCTGCTCCGGCTCCTAATGCCAATGCTTTAGCTGGATGGATGGCAAACCCAAATCCTTCTTCATCAGTTCCATCTGGTGTTGTCGCTGCTTCCCCATTTCCTATGCAGCCAAGTCAAGGTATAATTTATGTCACAACTTACAAGTGTCTGGATATTATGGTATCTTTCGTTTTTTTTTCTTACTTGTGATATTAGAGTTTTTAGGAAATGAATTTTAAGACCTGAAGTTCTATTGCTGTATTTCGTCTCAACAGTTAATGAGCTGAAACACCCTCGGGCACCGTCTAACTCTCTAGGATTAATGGATTATCAAAGTGCTGATCACGAGCAACTCATGAAACGCTTACGGTCTGCACAAACATCCAACGAGGTAATTGCCTTCAGGTTTTCCTTGTTTTTGAAACGCTTAGTGCTTACCTAGCAAACAAAACTCTTGTTGCTTTTGGAATGTGCGCTTTGATGTTGAGTAGATGGCTCTACTTTTCAAATCACAGGTCACATATCCTGCTCATTCTCATCCCCCTGCGTCACTTGATGACCTCCCTAGAAATGTAGTGAGTACAATTCGCCAAGGGTCGGTGGTGATAAGCATGGATTTTCACCCTTCTCATCACACTTTGCTCGCTGGTTAGTCCATTGCTACCATGAAAAGCTTAGTAGAGTTGAGATTTTTATTTGGCTCTTGTTATAATATGTCTGTTACTCGTAGTTGGTTGTTCAAGCGGCGAAGTCACCTTGTGGGAAGTTGGATCCAGAGAAAAGGTTGTCACAGAACCTTTCAAGATATGGAATATGGCGGCTTGTTCTGTGATCTTCCAGGTTTCTCTCTTCTTCCATCGTTTTTACTTATTTTCTTGATAAAGATAAATTATCTAGAAACATACTTTAACACTAAGCTAATCCAGCCTTGAGTGATTTATGTTCTGTTCTGTTCTATCCTATACTTTAAAACTAAGCTAATAAACTATGATTTTGTTGTGCGGGCATTTTCTCGCCAGGGTTCTATAGTCAAAGAGCCATCGATATCCGTCACTCGTGTAGCATGGAGCCCAGATGGAAACTTGCTTGGTATGGTAGATGGAGATTGTTCTCCTAAAAACGTTTTAAAGATATATAGTTGTAATTTCAAGTAGACACGAAGTTTGAACTTTGTAACATTTTCCATGTACAGGGGTTTCTTTTACTAAACATCTGATCCATGTATATGCTTACCAAGGCTCAGACCTACGTCAACACCTCGAGGTATGTTTAATTGTCTTTTCGTACTTAGTTTCTTGCCTTTGCATCTGCACCAAACTTAATCGATCATCTGTTTCTGTGGATTAGATTGATGCTCATGTAGGCTGTGTGAATGACTTGGCGTTCGCCCACCCAAATAAGCAAATGTGTGTTGTGACTTGTGGGGATGACAAATTGATTAAGGTACGTTAGGATTATGATGACTCTGAACTCAGTTTTATTATCCCGTGTCTAATTATGATATTTCCTAGGTGTGGGATTTGAGTGGGAAGAAGCTCTTCACCTTTGAAGGGCACGAGGCACCAGTTTATTCCATTTGCCCTCACCAGAAGGAAAATATTCAGGTGCAGGCATCTCTTGTTTAAAAAGACCTGAAAAACTTTCCCTTTCGCTGTCTTGTAATTTATTTTTCTCTTTTTTTACTATGCAGTTTATATTCTCAACCGCTCTTGATGGAAAGATCAAGGCGTGGCTCTATGATAATGTTGGTTCTCGGGTTGATTATGACGCACCGGGACAGTGGTGTACAACAATGCTCTACAGTGCTGATGGAAGCAGGTACATCATTGTTATTTGAAAAGCTCTGGAGTTGTATAACAAAATTATGTCTCTGCCATAAATTGAAATCTTCTGAACAAAATATAGGCTCATATCATTATCAAGTAAATATCTGCTATGATTTCAGACTATTTTCTTGTGGGACGAGTAAAGAAGGAGACTCTTTCCTCGTCGAGTGGAATGAGAGTGAAGGTGCCCTAAAGAGGACATATTTAGGCTTTAGGAAGAAATCAGCTGGAGTTGTTCAGTTTGATACAACCCGTAACCGTTTCTTGGCTGTTGGTGAAGACAATCAAATAAAATTCTGGAACATGGACAATACAAATCTTTTGACAGTTGTTGAGGCTGAAGGTGGACTTCCGGTATGACATTCTTGCCCAAAATACTCCTCTTGGCTACTTGTATATAAAATCTTTTGTATTCTCGAGCCTGTTACTTTACTGATGCTATGTACCGTTTATTTCAGAATCTACCCCGATTGAGATTCAACAAGGATGGGAATCTTCTTGCAGTTACTACAGCAGATAATGGATTCAAGATCCTTGCAAATACTGATGGTCTCAGAACCTTAAGAGCATTTGAAGCGCGGTCTTTTGAAGCATCTAAAGCATCCATTGATATGAAGGTCTTGGAATAATTACTCTTTATGTTATCCATGAAATATTTTTATTACTCATGCCTTATGTCCAGTTTAACTCGAGTGTCAATACCGGTGATTCAGGTATCCACCTCCGCAATGGCTTCAAGCATCAGCCCCGCTATTGGTAAAATTGAACACATGGACGCAGGCTCTCCTGCAAGGCCAACCCCAATTCCTGTATGATTTAAATTTTAGTATATCTTTTTCAATATATATATATATATTTTTTCCTATTTCAATAAGAATCCTTATATGTGGTCTCTGTTGGTGTTATGCAGAATGGAATTGAGGCAATGTCAAGAACTATGGAAAAGCCAAGAAACTTGGACTCTGTTGATAAGTCTAAACCTTTAGAGCTCACAGAAATTGTTGATCCGACTCAGTGCCGACAAGTGACAATGCCAGATAGCAAGGACTCTGTTAGCAAGGTTTGTTACCGTCTTAGCTTGAAATTGCCCATCAATTGTTCTGTTTCATTAATAATTATCTTGAAATAATCTTTTGCTGCTATGTCAATCCTTAAGGTTGCTCGGCTTCTTTACACAAATTCTGGCGTTGGTGTTTTGGCTCTTGGATCAAATGGTGTTCAAAGACTATGGAAGTGGATCCGCAATGAGCAAAATCCAACTGGGAAGGTGATTCGTTGTACCTTTCAAATTTTACACTCATGTGGTTTGTTGATATATGTGAGTTGTTGAGTCACTTGTTTGAAGCTCTCTTGCATAAGTGTCTGAAATTTTGTCCTTTTATTGTGAAGGCAACTGCTAGTGTAACTCCACAGCATTGGCAGCCAAACAGCGGTCTCCTAATGGCAAATGATGTTCCCGAGAATCCTGAAGGGAGTGTTCCGTGTATAGCACTTTCCAAGAATGACTCATACGTAATGTCAGCTTGTGGTGGAAAGGTTTCGTTATTCAATATGATGACTTTCAAAGTAAGCAGCTTAATCCAACTTTTTCTGTTCTCGGGAGCATCTCCTAAATACTGATACCTCAGGAGCTAATGAAACTATTTGAGTAATATGCGAAGCTAAATGCATTTTTCCCTTTCGTGCAGGTAATGACAACTTTCATGCCACCGCCACCAGCTTCAACTTTCTTGGCATTTCATCCTCAAGATAATAATATTATTGCAATCGGGATGGAGGACTCGAGTATACATATTTACAACGTCAGGGTAGATGAGGTATAGTACATTTGTTCTATTCTGCGGTCTACTGGTTTTTACTGGTGTAACTGCTGATTCATCTCTTAAATGAATTTGTAATGTAATCTCTTTTAATCTATAGGTGAAAACAAAGTTGAAAGGTCACCAGAAGCACATAACTGGTCTAGCATTCTCTACCGCGCTCAATATTCTTGTCTCTTCTGGTGCCGATGCTCAGGTAAGACAAAATTCATGTTTCTTAGATGCTATTGGAGCTTTTCGTGTCCATGTTGGCTTGTAACTTAACAGACTCGTTAACTCTCTTTATTACAGCTCTTCTTCTGGACCGCTGACTCGTGGGAGAAAAAGAAATCTTCAGCGATACAGCTACCACCTGGCAAAGCACCAGTAGGCGACACACGAGTCCAATTCCACAACGACCAAATCCAGTTATTGGTTTCACATGAGACACAGCTCGCCATTTACGATGCTTCGAAGATGGAATGCATTCATAAGGTATCGTAAAAAATCTTTGTATTTACTTGGAGATCTTGAATGATTATAAGAAACCTTAAATTCTCATTCCTTGTGCAGTGGGTGCCCCAAGAAGCTCTCTCTTCGCCCATAACCTCTGCATCTTACTCATGCAACAGCCAACTGGTTTACGCGTCATTCGCTGATGGAAACATTGCAGTCTTTGATGCTGAATCCTTGAGACTCAGATGCCGCATTGCCCCATCAGCCTACATGCCTCAACCTACACCAAACAGGTACCGTATTTTACAAACTTCATATAAAGTTTATATCATCCATCTGACCATTGTGATTTTTTGGGACTGATTATGCTTTCTTTTTCTTCTGTGATAGTGCACCGATTTTCCCACAGGTGATCACAGCTCATCCACAAGAACCGAATCAATTAGCGGTTGGACTGTCTGATGGTTCGGTTAAAGTGATTGAGCCATCAGAACTTTCTAGAAGATGGGGTGTTGGCGTCGCAGCTGGTTCAGATAAAGCAGGGACTGAAAATGGACGGCCGTCTAGTTCATCAGCGGCTAACAACTCAAGTTCGGATCAGATTCAAAGGTAAAAATAGTTTATGTCAGTTAAGTTAGTTGACATATCTCTTGTTATTTTGGATTGTAAAGTTGTGATAGCTTGTGCTGTTTTTGTAAATGAGATTCTCAAATTAAATCAGTAGGCGCAATAACAGTTTATTTTATATTTTTCGGCGTTTTAACAGTTTTAAGATGGCTATACTCTTGAATGTAGTAGCTCTTAAATCTATGGATTTGTCAAAAATTTGCGATTTACGCGTTTATATTTCGGCCGTCTGATTTGTCCAACATATTCATATTTCGTTTGTGGCCAATGTTGAAATGAGTTTCATCTAAATATCCCCTAAACTAAATTATAATAATGACATGAGCTAGTTGATCAAAGATTTAGGAGATTAAACCGTTCTTTAAAAAATAAAAAGAAGTGACGTACACTAGTTTTACAATTGATGGTTTATAACTCTTATAATAATGTCAAAATCTGATTTGACAAACAAAATTTGGAAAAAGCCAGACGTAATTAAGAAGAAGCCATTAGTTTTCTCTGTTTCTTCTGGTTCCTTCGTTGATCACGCCGACCTGAAAGATGGACAACGCAAGATCATAAACATCTGTTTAAGGAAGGACACATCAGTGAAAGCAAGTTATCAATAAGATCAGACTTATATAAATATATACCTATCTTCTCTTCCTTTCTTTTCTTTTTCAAGCTCGCTATATCGCGCCTCTTCTCTGCACTCTGACCTTTCATTTTCAGCATCTGAACAAAGCGACAACATCATTCATCAGATATGGTCATGCAAACTGGTAATATAGTTCACACCGTCTCAGCAACTAAGAAAGATTGAATTTTAAAGGAAAGATTATCCAAAAAAAACACCCAACACATATTTCCAATCATGGTGATGGGTCATCAAGGTCAAGCTGAATAGGTGATTTGAAATAATATTGGGGTACAGGAGAGAGTCGAAAACTAAGTACCTCGTTACCACCAGCACGAAGGGCTTGAAGAGGTTCGATGCAGTTCTGGTTAATGACAACAAGTTTTCTTCTCTTTATATCTCCACCAATTTGCATTTGTGCTTGTTTTTGCTTCTTTAACTCTACAAACTGATTCTGCATAAGAGTCGACACACCAACCTGGGACAAAAGATATTGATAAGTCTCCTGTGCAGCAGCACCTTCTGTTTGGAAGAGAGCTAGAATGGCTAAAGATTTTTTTTTTTAAATGCAAGATATGGAGGCTGTGACCAAAAAAAAGAAAGATGAGAGGAACAAAATTTACCCCAGCAAAGTAACGGCCTGAAAATTTCTTGGGCTGCATCGGATGTGATAAGAGCGTGCTAAGTTCCTGCGGATTGAACCAGACATCAACATATAATTCGTAATACGATTTTCTTAAGGGAAAGTAATATTTCATGATTCAGGAGAACTTTTTTTCTGAGTAGCAGTGAAAAACCTCCTTCAGCTTATTAAGTCGTGCTGAGGTCGCTTTTCTCTGCCTGACATTGTCCACTCTTTCCTCTTCACTTTCTTCATCGTCCAATTCGAGTTCCATTGATTCAGCATGTTTTTTAAGCCAGGTCCTGTCTGCATTCTCCTGGATAGCAGACACCAACGACAAAGTTGAAAGTTAAGTACGCAATAAGATTTAAAAACCATCCAGCTGAGGGCAGTGAGTGTGAAACTACTACGAAGACCACCAGCTAAAAATTTCACATAGGCCAGGGTTAACTATATCCAAAGCATGGTAATAGAAACATGGCCTTCCAGCATATTTCTTTCCAAAAATTTCACACCCACAACAAAAACCATAGAATACAAGTACACTCAGTATACTGAAGGAAGAAATACCCGCGAGCCTTTCCGCTCAATCTCATATATTTGACGTGCTAGATATAATCGCTTCCTCACAGCTGGCATATAAGAGTTATCCAAAGGGAATATCTTTACGCTTTCCTGTAAGCACAAACAAAGGAACATTCAGCATGAAAGTGGCCAAACGTAAGTAAAAATACCTACTTTAGCATTACCCAAATCAGTGTTTTTCTTTATGATAAACTAACTTTTGAGGATATCAAAGCTTTGGTTTGGGAGTGTAAATATATATACCATAGAGAATGACTTGCATAACGTGTAAAACTTGGACGTCTCATTTGGCTCAATCAAAGCTATACTGCATCCATCTGCGAATGCTCTAGCAGTCCTCCCACATCTATGTACATACACCTATATGGATAAAAGGCTCAGAGCTTGTAAAATTGTTATCAATCAAAAACTAGAAAACTTAGAGACGGTTGAAGCTTACTTCTGCCGAATGTGGAAGTTTGTAGTGAATAATAGTTCGGACATTCTTAATATCAATACCCCTTGCTACAAGATCTGTTGCTATGAGTATTCCATTTTCGCTCGCACGGAAACGGTCGATTGACTGTGACATATAAAGAGTGAGGAAAGGAAAATATGCTAAGTAACACTAGTAAGCAAATACGTGTGTTTCCGAAACCCCCTTGAACTCAGGACACAACAAAATATTGTAGCAAAAGGAGTCATGATGACAAATAACTAAGCAATAGAAAGTTCAACCTTCAACCGAGCTCGCTGCTTCATTTCTGAGAAGAGTGTGCAAACATCAAGTCCAAGAATCTTTAAAAGCCCAGAGATATGCCGCAAATCAGTCACTGATGTGCAGAAAACAATTGTCCGCCCTTGTCCATGGACGCTCAAAATATAATACAAGTATGCGTCTTTTTCCTTCTCTTCGCACCTGTAGTTTGTTATAAGATAAATATACTAAGAACACCGAGATAGACCAAAAGAATAAGTAGCATCAAAGATTTCTGGATGTTTTGCAAGCAAATAATGAGTAGAAGCATGGTGTCCTCCAAGCAATGAAAGCTTACTTATTACCCAGTCAAATTAAAAGCTTCGGAGGGATATAGGTTAAATAGTACTTACTTAATAAAAGATTCTTCAATCTTTGGTGCCAAAATAGATGTAGTTGTCAGATCAATGATGGCAACATTATCTCTCATTCCAGCTCGTTCAGATAAAACCTCAATAGAATTCACTTCACCAGATGATGATTGCTTTGACTTTGAGGAGCCACGCTTTAGCTTTTTACGGAAATCCGAAGACAGCGCTATGGTGGCTGAGAAAACAAAAGTTTGTCTTTTCTTCTTCGGGACGTTTAAAACTGTGTCATTACTCTTCACAGTTTGCGTTTTCCCTTCATTTGGTTTATCTGTCACTGGAAGCAAGTCGAGTATAGACTGCAGCTCCCTGAAATGACCTCTTTCAACCATGCGATCAGCCTCGTCCAACACAAAGAACGACAAGGAATGCAGCTGCCAAAGATGATTAGAAAACGACAGAACAATTTAGTGTCTAAGAATAGCTATATAACAGTAATAACAATTTTACACGTGCCTTAATTAGCAGACATACTCAACTTCAGGAAAATGGTATTAGATTACAAACTGATTACTGCATCTACGCATAAATCCAATAACTACATCAAAATCTGTTAATGTAAAAGCAAGATACCGGACTAATGGAAGCACATGATTCTTTTTACTCTCCGTTTATGCATTGCATACCTCTACAAGATGCTTTTCTCCAGCGGACATAAGTTCCCATAACCTTCCTGGAGTTGCAACAACTATTTCAGGTTTCTCTTTTAAACGTCTTTCCTGCTTCTCTGAAAACATCCCACCAACAATAGGAACGACCTTGACGCTAAGATTCTTGGCAGCATTCTCAAGATGCTCCGTCACCTGGAATAAGGGAAAAGTTGGAATTGTATCTCAGAACTTCCTCATGACCCACCCACAAGTCAACAAAGAAGCATGTCAGAAGGAAAAAAAAAAAAAAGAAGCAATGTGATAATAGTCAAGGATACCTGAAGAGCAAGTTCCCTAGTTGGAGTGATGATTAGAGCTCGTAAATAGCCATCTGCAGCATATTTCTGTGCTTCTTCTCCCTTTAATGCATACAATTTACCAACCTTTTCCCGCTCGTCTAAGAGGCGTTGCAGTATGGGCAACCCAAAAGCAAGTGTCTTTCCAGATCCTGTCTCTGCAGCACCAATAACATCCTGCGGTCCAAATATGAGCCATCTATCAATAAAATATACTTTCTTGATAGAAACAAAAGCTGGTCATCCTACCTTTCCCTGATATGCTGCAACGTTAAAACAAGCCTTCTGGATTTTTGTTGGCTCCTTGAAATCGAGGCGGTATATGGACTTCATGAGTAGTGGATGGAGTCTCATCGAACTCCATGCACTAAATTCTGGAGGAATCTCTTCTTCCTCAACTTGCTCCTCTACTGTGTCATCTCCATCACAGCTAACTGCTACAAAAAATTATCTACCATTATAATTTGACTTCTTGACAAGAATTTGGTGATAGAATAACAAACCTCAAAGATAGACATAAACTAGTGCATTAAAGGGAACTTACGGTAACAAGAGATAAATAATATTTAGTGAAAGAATGTATAGTTTGTAATATTCAGTAGTTTTCAGCTCATGTGAAAATGGTCGAACAGAAGAAGTCCAATTCCTAAACTTAAGAAGATAAGCAGATTTTTCTTTTCTTTCAGCTGGTCTAAAATGAAGCTAATTCGATAGAACTGGGTGTTATCCTTGCCAAATCTATCCACCACAGAGTTTTAGTGTCTGAGACCAGTGAGAGACCATTAATAGACTAAGGCATTCCTCGCCAGATCTTAATATCCCTAAGAAAATTTTCATGTACGACTACGAGTGATGATTACCTCTTTTGAGCCAAAAACTATTAAGGAAAAGAGTATACGAAATACTAACCAGCAGAAGCGTCCTGATTCTTTGCGGCCTCATTAATCTTCTTCTGCTTCTTCTTCTTCTTCTCTTTTTTCTTCTCCTTATTCCTCTTAGCTTTCTTCTCTTTTTTCTTACGAGTCTCCTCGTCATCTTCGTCATCCTCATCATCCCTTCCTTCTCCATCTTCTTCAGCTTCTTCTCCTTCAATCATCTCATCCACTGTCTCGTTGGTATCATCATCATCTTCTGGAGATTGTTTTCTCTCTGTTATTTCACTTTCAATGGTAGGGAGAGTTAGATGGTAATCAGCTTCATCAATCTCCTCAAGTGATAGAAAACCTGCCCAAACAAAGTATAAAGTTTCAGACTTTCAGTGAACTAACAAGGCAAAGCAATTGAATCCAGACACTAATTTGAGATAAATGATAATTTGAGTTACCTAAAAA
The DNA here is from genome assembly GCF_000001735.4 of Arabidopsis thaliana. NCBI lineage: Eukaryota > Viridiplantae > Streptophyta > Magnoliopsida > Brassicales > Brassicaceae > Arabidopsis > Arabidopsis thaliana. Next base: position 5,742,750 of record NC_003074.8, read on the forward strand.
AAAAACATGAATTGCATAAATTTCAACAAAAATCAGGCACCCACAATAATAGTTCACAGAGGAAACAAAAATTCAAAAAATTAAAAAACAAAACCAAAACTTTTACCTCCGTCGAGCTGGCCTGAGCCTGAAAATAGAGTGGAGAAGGATTCGCCTTCGTCGTCTTCTCCAATGGGTATAGAAGAGCTCCAAGGAAGTGAATCTATACGTTCGAAATCCTCCTCTCGCTTTCTCTTATGGCTTCTCTTGTTCCTCTTCTTCATCAAGGAAGATTCTTTATCGCCTGTAACCATGTTAGCTGTTGATTTGAGCTAAAAAAATACCCACAACGTTTAATGGAAGCTTTGAGAATCTATCTCCTCGACTCGAGTCGTTGTTGGCTGAGAGATGGAATATCTCAAGAGAAGTTGAAAACTTGCATAAACCCTAAATCAGAACGAAACCATGTAGTATAATTAAACCGGTTACGGTTTTGATCCGGTTAATCTGAATTAATACAGACCGAGTGATTTGCCTCGTACCGACACGAGTTACGTGGAAGGTTAGGATTTAGGGGTTTAGATTTTAGAAGATGAACACGTCAAAGTGACGTTGATAACTGATACTAATTTGGGCCTTTTCTTGTGAAGCCCATTAGCTTTCTATCCGCAAAATCGCAATATTATTTTGATTTTTCAATCTTTTCTAGTTTAGACGTTTTCTGTTATTATATTCTAGCTTTATATTTTTTTGCCTGCATAATGAATTTGAGTAAATTATTTATACATCGATATTATTGCAAGCTTTTAGCTGTCATTATTGCTAAAGTGACGACTGAATAGCACATTAGCATGCAATTGGGAGCATTGATTATTGATTAGTGCTAATTAAAAAAGCAGTTGAACTCGTTTGACTCTCAGTACATTCGATAGAAACAAACATAAAAAAAAAAAAAAAAAAAAACAAACAAACACAGTAATTAGCGTGGGGCTGACCGTAATTTATGGCTCGTGAAAAAGAATCATAGATTCTTCTCGCATGGCTAGTATGTGTTTTCAACATGAGCAAGTAACATTTTATATAGGCCAAGTATTATATTATAGATTTATAGTAAACTAGATTTTAACCCGCGTATATCGCGGGACGATTTATTTTTTAAAAGTAATATATATTAAAACTTGCAAATTTTATTTTTATAAAATATTTATATTTTACAGTTTATAATTGTTATTAAGTAACGGTATACCACGAATCCATGAGATAATTGTTAAAAAACTGAAGTTTTAACCCCTATTAAAACAGCATATTAATAATATTTTAAAATTTTATAAATATTGATTCAAATACATCCACCATATAACCCAATTCCAAAATAGAACTCGTTCTGTAATTTTTTTACCGTCCCGTGATTTTTAAAAAAAATAGTAATTCTTAAAATTTAAGAATAATTTTTTATATATAAAAGTTTTGCAAATTGTATCATTCTCTAACACATTTATATCTATAGTTTAATTATATATATAGTAACATTATACATACCACATAACATTTTTGGTTTTATATAATCTTTTCTAAATTAGGATGATTTGATATGTTTAATATTAGTGGTCTTAAAAATAATAAATTAAAGATTTAACCCGTATTGAAACGGTGGATTAATTATATTTTACTTTTTTATTAATGTTGATTCAAAAACCCGTCCCTCCAAATCCGTTTTGCCAAAAAGCTATTTATTTTGTTAATATTAATTTTATTAATATTAATTTTATTAATATTAATTTTATTAATGATATGACTCTGAATTAGAATCTAAACATTTTAGATAATAACATATGAGTGCACCATATTTATTTAATAGGAGAATATACCATATGACCCGAATGCACTTTTATCCAAATCCACCAAAAAAGTCTTGCAAAAATACTATAGAGATAAGAAACGATAGTCGGTTTTGATAGGTATAAGATTAGCAAATATATTAGTTAGCTTAAATTAGTTAAAGAATACAAATTGAAAAGGTATATTACACTTTATTTGAATATAGTATCAAAACTTATATAACACAGAGATCTGATAATTTTTTAATTGATGAATACTTTTTTGTGCTAATTTTTATGTGATTAAGATTTAATTGATTTCGTATATAAAATATTAAATTGACTTATTTGTTTATAATTTGGTAACATATAGATATTTGAATATTCAATATATTTTGCTTCAGTTTAAGAAGTCTTTGATGATCCGTCTTTAGATCCAATAAGCCCTATAATCTAGATATTAACCTGCGGTATATATTTTAGTTAAACTAAAAAATTTTATTGTAAACATGATTTAAAAATATTTGATATTATTTTATTTGATTTTAAATGTATAGTAAACTGTGAGTTGTATATGTTTTGTTGATATTATCTATATTGTTTAATGTTTAAGATTATACACTTGTAGTTTGATTGTTAATTTAAGAGTTTCACCTGTAGTATACCATCTTGTATTAATATCGATCTAAACATTCAATTATAGGATTTCCAACTTGTATTAAAAATTGAATCACATCTAATATGTTATTAATTATTGTAGTATATAAGATTATAAATTTTCAATATAAAATGTATGAAATTGAATATAAATATTTCTAATTATGACCCGTTACTCAGTAGAAAGTTTTCTTAAATCTATTTTTTATCCGTTATAATATTTTTTTATGTATTGAACAATTTATATTTGTTTTTAAAAATTCAAATTATGGCATATGGGAAAAAACTCTAATTATTTTTTTATAATGATGATATTATTTTTTCGCAAAAATAGAATCATATAAAGATGAGAAGTGAACTATAATAATTAATAAAAAATTAATATAATAATTTAGATATCAAATATAATTTGTTGATTTTAATTGGTTACTTTTTTGGAAATTAATAATGTATTTTGTTTTTCTAATTAAATTAAATTAATTAAAATTTAGATATCAAATCTTATATGTTGATTTTGATTGGTTATTATTTTTGGAAATTAATAATGTATTTCATTTTTTAATTAAATTTAATTAATTAAATTAGTATTTGACTTTTTAATCTTTAAAGAGATAAATTAATTTACTCTTTAAAATTTTATTTTTAATGGCATATCTATGTAATTACTTACAAAAAAATAAGGTTACATTCAAAATGTATTTTTTAAATAATATAGTAGGATGTATTTCGGTGATCACGACGAATAAAACCAAAAAAAAAAAGAGTTGAGAAAGAATCACGTAAATGTCAAAGTGTGAAAACTAAGGAGTGGGGTCTCCACCGCAACCACAAAAGGGATCCGAAGAACTTCCTCAATAAGAATCCAACTTTCAACATTTTCATTTTACTTACGTGTTCTCTAACAGTTAATAGTCTAAACTCTCTCTTTTTTTCTTTACTTTTTTTGGCAAGGAGTTAGTACGTCTGTATATTGATGTACGTTGGAATATCGTAGTCGTAGTTCAAACAGTTGAGCTAATCGATGTTGGTTTCGAAGGACCAGATTAGTTCGGTTTGTCAAATCTTCGTAGATTGATAAACCAATACTATAATCTTTCCATTGCAATTACAATTATTTTCCGTTGCTATAGAAGCTTAAAATATTAAAGACACATAATGTTTTAACATATTTCATAGATTATTTTGAAATTCAGTGAAAAAACTCTAACATCAGAAACAATCATACTTTTTCATTAACGATCTCAAACTTGTATACCTTTACAAATGTTGAACTTTAGCTTAATCAAGTTTACTTTGATGAATGATGATAGATATCTATCTGAAAGTTTCTTGATGTAATGTTTTCTAGGGCTTAGTGTATTAGAGTAAAAGTCGGGAACATATCGTGGGAATTAGTATACTAGTACATTAATTTAGACAGCTAAGGTTACGTCCAAGAAAAACAATGATAATTTTGATAAGATTCGGGGGAAGAAAAATGCTTAATGAGTAATTAAATAGTTTTTTGGAACTTATTGATCACGGGAGATCGATCACCTGGCATAATTATAGTGGCCACACGACTTAAAATTTAAAGGATAATCATTTTGTTTATAAGATGTATCGACATAAGTATGACCGGACATGAGTATAATATGACCCGCCTCGTTCATAAGATTCCAACGAATACGAAAGAGACCAAGTAACTAATCACATATTGATAAGTTAATACTATTAAGAAACTATTAAGCTAGAACTTTTAGATCTATGTGTGGTTGAATGAATATATAAATCACTAGATAACGTTTACGTCAAAACCATTATTTTTTCTCACATGAAGATTTCATCACTATCTAAGATATCTCATAGTATTTTGTTTCAAAATCAATCAAAGGATAAATTAAAAACAAGCAACAACTTCATGAAAATACAAACAAAGTAGCACAAAACAACATCAATAATATTTCCCTTTGATATATCCAAAATCCACTGCATTAGGTATAAATCTATAATCATTGGCGTGGCGTATCACACAAGTCACAACACTAAACTATATAGTCAATGGAGAAATGAAATCAAATCTTAGTAATTTCCACACAATCATATGCAATTAATTGAAATCGTCTCAACATTAATTTGGTCTTTCTCCATTAATCAGAGACTTCGATTTTAATTTGGTTCTAGAAATAAGTTTGTGTTTGATACTGTATAAAAATATGGGTGCTGGAACCAAATTAAAATGTGTGGTTTTAATGGAAAAATGGACTGTCAAAGAGAGCCAGGCTGGCATTTTCTCTCCGATGATTGCTTGTGGGTCCCGTTGTCTTCACTGTCTTAAGCACATGCGCTTCTGCTTACGTGTCCTATTCGCATTTAACACTTAATCATCATATAAACCTACTTTTTTTTTGTTCACCATGTATAAAAACAGACCTCTTTTAATCTGTAACATTACTACATCTCACATTTACGAAATGGATACTATATCTTAGTGTATAATGTTATTTGAATAGTATCTTGCGTGTATATCTTTCTTTTACATGAGTAATCCTTTAAAAGCAATAGATAAACATGGTTTCGTAATGTAGTGGTAGTAAACTAATACGTCGTCTTAGATTATCCCTATATAGTAATCACTTTGACAAAATCATTAATATATTTTAGTGACTTCTTTTTGTTTTTAAAACAGTAAATCCAAACGGCTGCTAGCTCAAATCAAAACAGACCACATGAGCACCATGTGTCGTTTTTTAACACATCATATTCTTCTTCTCTCCTATCTCTATCTATCTACTATCAATGTAATTATCTTCTAGTTTTAGTTATCTTTTCCCAATTGATCTTAGAGTTTTTATAATTTGTATAGCCAGTGAAATAAATAGGCTACTAAGACTAGTGGTACATATACAATCATTTATACCAACAATTCTTAATCTATATGAATTAGTAAAATTAATTCATAATGTAGAATAGTCGTGTCGGCAAGATATGTTTGTTGTTCCAGTCGTTCAAGGCAAAAACTTAAGAAAAAAAATGATGAATTTAACTGAGTTATTATTAGTTAAGTTTATAGTCATTATCATTAACAAGCCAACTATACAGTCAATTATAAAGATAGGAAACAAAAACAGAGATAAACATGAAAACAAAGTTATTCCCAAAATTATGAATTAAATTGAATTTACTAATAAGTTATAGGAGTGAAGTCTCTCATTAATTCATTTTACTTAGGGGAAGAAGGCTAATATAACGCTCCAAAAATCTCAGTGAATGATATTGTCTGGTCCTTTTATGTAAAATTAATAATAATAAGGTTGATTAGTTACTGGGATCAAACAAAATGATTAATATTAATATTAATAGCAAATTCCAACAAACAGTAAGTGTTAAACAAATAATAACATGTACTTGTTTCGCAACTCTCTCTTCATCTCCTCTTCCTCTGGTCTTTTTTTCTTTTGTTGCGACTTTTCTTCTTCTTCTTCCTCAGGAACTTAAGTTTCTGAGTCCATGAAGATGCCAGTAAGTACGTTTCTCCCTTTCTTTAATTCTTATTTTTGATTTTTTTGTCTAATGAGTTTGGCTTAATCTCTGTCTGCAATTCTATGATTCTCTCAGTTAAATTTTGGTAAAGAAAATCATATGAAATCGAGATAGCTTGTAGGATTCTTACCTCAGTTCTGTGTTATTTGTTTGTAATCGAGACCTCTCTGCAGCCAAATCTAGAAATCTGTCTTTAGATTCCTCTGTTTTTTTTTTGTACTTACAGGCTCTGTTACTTGGATCTTCATGTCAGTGTGTTCTGATTGATGTTTTTCTTATGACCGATGCTTCTGTTTAGTTTCATAGTTTGAAGTTTATGAACTCTTATCTCTGTTTATGAGGTTTTCCAAGAGGAGAACTTATCAGATTCCCCTGAATTTCTTCCATGGAAACCGAAAATATAGGAGAGTTCATGTTTTTAATCAGATATGATTCTTGTCAAACTCAATTTACGTTTAGCTTTCCCGGAATTTCCTTTACGCAAACGTTTTTTGTTTCCCTTCACATATGACTCTCGTTAGTCATCACATATAAGATTTGCTAACATCATCAGTTTTGATCTGATTTTGTCGAATTTAGACTGATTTTCTCAAGTTGTAATGCAGGTGGCATTGGTCTGGCTACTGGCATTCACTATTCTACTGATCAGTGGGGAAGGCAATAATGCCATCTGCAAGGAGAATTTTAAGTTAGACCCTAGACCTCATAGTGTTTCGATCCTCGAGTTTGGAGCGGTTGGTGATGGGAAGACGCTCAACACTATTGCTTTCCAGAACGCTGTTTTCTATCTCAAGTCTTTTGCGGATAAAGGCGGTGCTCAGCTTTATGTTCCACCAGGGAAATGGCTCACCGGAAGCTTCAATCTCACAAGCCATCTCACTCTCTTCTTGGAGAAAGGAGCAACAATTCTTGCATCACCGGTATGAGTGACCTCTCTAGCAAATCTTGTAAAGCTAAATAGTGTTCTTTAGGTATCTATAGCTCTTTAAGAAGTGTTTGGTAGACAAGTTTTTTGTAACACGGTCTCTCAATTGTTGTCTAATGTGCTAGGATCCGTCGCATTGGGACGTTGTCAGTCCTCTACCGTCCTATGGTCGCGGAATTGAACTTCCTGGAAAGCGGTACAGAAGTTTGATCAATGGAGACAATCTAATAGACGTAGTCATCACCGGTAAACAACAAAATCATGCCATCATTACCTTAAGTTTCTGGCTTGACAACATTAAGACTCAAAGCTTCTTTATTTTTTGGTAGGTGAAAATGGGACATTTGACGGTCAAGGTGCGGCATGGTGGGAGTGGCTTGAGTCCGGGTCCTTGAACTATAGCCGACCTCATATCATCGAATTCGTCTCCTCTAAACACATCCTCATATCGAATCTAACCTTCTTAAACGCGCCCGCAATCAACATTCACCCTGTTTATTGCAGTCAGATTCATATCCGCAAAGTTTTGATCGAAACATCCGTTGATTCTCCCCACGTTCTTGGAGTTGCCCCAGGTATATACCATTTCCTCATTCTTTTCCATCACTACAAAATGTTACCGTTTGAAAGCTAATTTCTTGAACCGTTTTTTTTCAAGATTCTTCGGACAATGTTTGTATCGAGGACTCAACAATCAACGTTGGCCACGACGCGGTTTCTCTCAAGAGTGGTTGGGACCAATACGGTATACACTACGGCCGTCCAACCACCGCTGTTCATATTCGGAATCTCAGATTAAAGTCTCCCACCGGTGCTGGAATCTCCTTCGGGAGCGAGATGTCAGGCGGAGTCTCGGATGTGACCGTTGAGCGTCTTAACATACACAGCTCACTCATAGGTGTAGCCTTCAGAACCACCAGAGGCAGAGGAGGATACATCCGTAATATCACAATCTCCGACGTCGATCTCACAAGCGTTGACACAGCCATAGTAGCCAACGGACACACCGGGTCACACCCGGATGATAAATTCGACCGGGACGCACTCCCAGTCGTGACACACATTGTTATGCGGAATTTCACCGGAGTTGATATAGGAGTAGCCGGGAATCTCACCGGGATCGGAGAATCTCCCTTCACGTCGATATGCCTCGCGGATATTCATTTACAAACGCGATCAGAAGAATCTTGGATATGCTCCAACGTCTCTGGTTTCTCAGACGACGTATCACCGGAGCCTTGTCAAGAACTCATGAGTTCTCCTTCGTCTTGCTTCGCCGGTGGTAGCATATACGAGGGTGATGCGACGGCTCAGTCGTATTACAGTTGGTAATTATAGTAAAATAAAATGGTGATGAAGAAGAAGAAGAAGAAAAAGAAGAAGAGAGTGCATGAGGTTACGATACGATTGGATTTTCGAATTTTTTTTGTCAATAAGTTCATAAAATTTGTTGTCAGAGAGCGAGAGGAAGAAGATAAAAAAAGAAAAATTACGTTTTAAGGTGGTGAGTTTCAAGAACAGAGCGAGCTTTTCTATTGTATTAATGTACAGCTTCCATTTCTTTCATTCATGGTGTAACAAAATTCATCTTTTTTTCTTTCTGTGAAGAAGAAAATAAAAAATTATATGTGAAATGATTAGTTATGTCTTGGATGCTCTTTGTTCGGTTATAGATAGATACTTCCAATTTCAAAATGCTCTCATGTTTTGGAAGATAGTATTAGTTCAGATGACGAAACACACAACAATGTGTGGGATTGGATCAGCACAACAAGGAGTCCTGTCGGAATATAGGAAGTTCATTTGAATCAAGTATCATTGCCAATTTGCCATTTTAAGATTCTTTCTTTTTGTTGTTTGCATTAACTTGTTTGCTCTGTTTGTGAGTTTCAACGTTTAACTATCATTTTTGTTTATCAAAATCAAATGTTAGGTTTTTGAGTACAGCTGTGAAATTGATGGATTACTACCTTTTATTTATACGTAACTTCCAACAATCTTAATTTTCTCCATTGAGATGAAAAATGCTATCATTACATAATTATGTGAGCTTTGACAATGCAGATCTTCGAACCTGTCATTGTAGTTTTCAGCTCTCAGAAGTCAGAAGGTACACCCATCTCTTGCACATACATATACACACACACACATGTGACAAGACCCAAGACGCAACTCAAGACACATTCCAAACCCAAACGGTTCAAACCAATGATTCCAGGTACAAGCGACCCAAACCAATCTCAGCCCATCTCTGGTTTCGTGTCCCACAAGTTTAAACCAAAGAACGGAAAAGCTGTTACGAGCGGCTGAAGAGTGGCTTGGGCGGTTGCAGGTCATTTTTCCGGACTTTAGATACTTCCTTTCTCCTAATTAGCGATGATATTACTATTAGCCATAAGTTAAGATTAATTACCGTCTATATTTTTTTTTGTCAAAACATTAATTACCATCTACTGATTAGTAATTGTACATTTTCATGTCCGTTTTCACTTTCTTTGGGAGATTAAAATTTAGTGACAACATTTTTTCTTTGTATAGGACCGCAACTTTTGTATTTTTTTAAAGAAACATTTGTAAGTGAAATAACAGTTTTTGAATTACATATCGTATGAAACCAATATTAGTCCCATCTTGTCGAGAGGTTGGCAAGAAGAAAAAGCAAAGGAGTCGTGTCGCAATGTTGCTGCGGTTAGTTCGTCGTAACACTATGGCTGCCATACTCTTTTCTTCTCCTGAACTGACACGTGGCTCATCTTTTTAGCCGTCGACCCCATTGTTCTCCCACTCTATTCTTTTGCTTACACTCAAACTCAACAGTTCTCTTTTTTAACTGAATAGACATATAGTTGTCTGTTTGACATAACGATAATTAGTAGAAATCTAAAACATTAGTTAACAAACAACAAAAAGAGTTTTAGGAATGGTTCTGTCATCGGGCTATATTTTTTCCCCAGATGTTTAGTGTAATTAATATAAAATTTCACATTTTAACTCCTATGTAAGGCTTATCAAATCCAATTTATACTCTAAATCATTGCATCAATGTAACGTTCATTATTATTTTAGTGTGATTTTGTTTGTTTTTTTATTGTAATTTTTTCATTGTAACTCAGTGTATACAACACTTGCAAAACGATTAGTTTGAAATAAATGAAAAAAGTTGTTCAGTTTCTAACTATTGGTGTTTAGTAATACAAGTTACAACTTCCTACCAAAAGTTATGGGCACATGATAGGACACCCATCAAGTAGATGAATATATAAGTTATGTACATAACTCCACATTTCTATTGGCAGGCGTTAATTAAATTTGGTTATACAAATTTACTTTTCAAAATCCATATGGATTAATAATTAGGACGAAAAAGAACCAATATTCTATTGGCCCGCGTGAATTAATATTTGACCTTAAAGCATTATCTAGAAAAAGAAAAAAAAAACTCCATTATACCATTTAGTTGCTTAAACAGATACTTCCAATGCAAAATATGAAAATTTGTCTTCATCACATGCAATCGATTCTGAAATATTCACATTCGAGAATTTTGGATAAAATGGTCCTTCGTATATGAGCATATCAAGTTATACTTTTGTTTTAACGCATTTGTATGTTTTGGATCTAAGTATTTTGATTATCCAATTTGCTGAGTGCATTTTCCATCAAGAACTTCAACAAGTTTTCAGTAGCTTACTCACTTAATGTTAATATAACGCTCCATAGGTGTGCAAATGTTAGTCATATTAAAGTTGTTGGTTCTGCATAAAAAGCTGAAACATTTGTGTTCTACAAAACCTTTTTTGGTGACATGGACCTATAGTTGGTACTTGAAATATAAATAAAATAGGAGGATCTGTAATTCATGTCTGTCTAAGCACAATAAAGTGAAAAATATAAATTAAAAACTCAAAAAGCTCATCGTAAGAGTAAAAACTTTTTACAGAGAATATACGGTTTCAGCGGGTTACTTTCTTGGGACCTTCTCTATATTATAGCTTTTGGCGCAGTTAAATTTATGTTATATTAATCATCAATTTTTTGTTTTTACGTTTTATATCGTATGTAAGGAAAAGTAAAGAAAGCTATTAGAAAAAAAAGCTACTAAACATGAAATTATGAGTATATCTTTCTTAAACTCAAATTCAAGCTCTCGTGGTAATAAGTGGCTATTGACGATAACAATTACAAGTTGGAATGTTGAATAGTTTCGTTTTTTTTATTTCTATTAATGTTTTTAAAATGATTGTTGAAATAGGGAAAATTTAACAAATGAAGACAACGATAGATGGAGAGGTCGATGCAAATGGTTCGAGTGATCTTATCCATTTCATGTGGACACGTGTCGCAATAGGGAAAGCTTCTCAGCAACGTGATTTATTTGTTTTTTTCTTATCATTAAATGTTTTCATTTTATTCTTCGAAATATACACATGTACAGTATTTCCAAAAGAAAATACACTATAGTTGATAGTTCATAAAAATTAAAGAAATACTTAATTGATTTAATATTCGTATTGTTGAGTTTTCCTTCTAAATACTACAAGTAGTGAATTTTACTTGATAACATTGATTAATGTAAGAAATTAGGTATCGATGCACATATGAAACAAGTCGTATGTCACACTTAAAACTATCGTTAATTTGAAAAAGATAAGACATGTCGGCGGTGCTAAACAACTATTTAAGCAAAGTATACACTGAACTTGGATAACTTAGATATAGTTTACATTGAAGTTGACAAATTTACACATTTATAAATAAGTTACTGGTTTGTATGTGTTTATAAATATGTCGTAGAGCAATCGAATAGTCAAATATGATTTGTTATCCTATACATTATTAAAAATATACTTTCGGGGGAATAGGGCGATTGGTGGGTAGCATATGATGTTACTAATCATTCAGATGAACCATTTGCATTATTTCTTTGTTTATTTAGTATCCAACGTTTTAAGAGAAGAAGCGCACATGTTTTTTTTTGCACCATATACTGACTACTGTTGTTGTAAACTTGTAATTATACATACATATATATATATATATATATATATATATATGTTTTCAACAATCAAACGTACAATTTTTTTCTATTTTCCATTTAATACAATTTATTTCCTAGAACTACAAGTTGTTTTTGATTAAAACATGAAAAGTATACTATATAAGTTATATTCTTACTAATCATAGTTACACACGACTTGAAATAAATACATACTAAAAAATTTGGAAGGTTATATGTTTAATTTGCACCAAAAAAGGCATCGAGTAATCTTATGTTATGTATACATCATATATCTGGTTTTTTTTTGTTGATAAAAGTATATGTACTATATCTTAGCTAAAGATGTAGGTGATGATGGGAAATGCTTAGGTGTATTTTGGTACCTTAATCATATGCTTGAATGTGCGTAGACGTATTATTTTGTTTAATTTAATGATATGATTATATTTTTATTTTGCCGTTTAATTTAATACATGTAGGTCCAATAGACAGGAGGCATTGTTTCTCAATTACATAAATTCAAAGGGTAGTTTAGTAAATAAATTATAGGCATATCAAAACTAAGAATTTTTTATATATATATGCAGCTGCTCTTTTGTTTAAGGCAAATTCCTATTCGAAATTGGTAGAAAATGGAAATTAAAACAAAAAATTAGGAAACTAACAACAATAATACTAATGAAAATCTATTAAGGTTTGAGTTTGCAAACTTTACATATGACGAGTTAATTAATTTTTTCATGCATGAGCTGGATCCACGAATCAAGGGTCTTTGGTCCCACTTTCTTCCCAATTATATAAATTTCCTTACCCTATATTTCTTTCATTGATGATTCAACCCCTATATTTCACTACTTCACAAAATAACCCAGAATTTGAGCTCAAAGCAACATCCAAAATGTTCTTCTAAATAGAAAAATAAAACAGAATATAGAACAATAGTACATATAATATACAAAACTAACTTGTAAGAAATTGAGAATAAAAAAGAGAGTGGATCTAAATGAAATTTAATAAAACCAATAGTCTAAATGTAGAGAGAATGATGAAAATAAAGGACATGTCAGCTTCTACATATATGTAAATAAAAAATATATATGACTGAGTATATAAAAACCACATTTTTTTTTTCTTCTGCATCTAAATGTTACAAAAATTGAATAGGAAAAATTAAGAGAGCTTTACTCTGTGAATAAATAAAAAAACAGAGAAAAAGAGCTCTAAGGTGAGACAAGCCTTGTCTTCTTCAACTCCCTAAGTCTCATCTCACCATCTCTCTCTTCTTCTTTTTTTTGGTTACCCAGAAGAGATTCACTTCTATCTCCAACAATTTCGTATTCTCTCATAATATTCAATTTTAAATCGAATAAAACTCGCGTCAATTTCCCCTCTTTCTTTCTGGGTATATATTCTTTTCTGCTTTTCTTTTTTTGTTTCTTGGGTTCGAGCTACATAGAGAGAGGTATGATGAATCCGAGTCACGGAAGAGGACTCGGATCGGCTGGTGGGTCCAGCTCCGGTAGAAATCAAGGAGGTGGTGGTGAGACCGTCGTCGAGATGTTTCCTTCTGGTCTTCGAGTTCTTGTCGTTGACGATGACCCAACTTGTCTCATGATCTTAGAGAGGATGCTTAGGACTTGTCTTTACGAAGGTTCGTATCCAAAAACCAAGATCTTCTCTTTTCATTTTTTTTTTTTTTTTTTTGTTCGTTTAATCTCACGAGAGAGAGAGAGAGAGAGAGAGAAAGAGAGTTCATGGTCTCTTGCTCCAATGATGGGTTTATTTGTGGTCCATTCTCGAAAATTATGTTATTTTGAGGAATAATTATGGTTTTCATATCGGTGGTTGACTAACTTTGCTCCCCCTTTAATAGAAACCATTTTGGTTACTTTTTAAGATTCACATATTAATCTCGAGCTTCTTCATTTAGATCACACCATTTTGATCTACTGATAGATTCACATGTAGATCCATTGTATATAATAAGTTAGGGGAGGTTTCAAATGGATTCAAATCTTGAGTCTTTGATCTTTGACTTGAGTTTTGGTTAAATGTCAATTCATGAGGTCCTTGTTGTCAGAATTCAAATCTCTGTTTTTTTCTTTTATCTTTGAAGATATGAAACATTTTGGTTGTTATGACATGCAGTAACGAAATGCAACAGAGCAGAGATGGCATTGTCTCTGCTCCGGAAGAACAAACATGGATTCGATATAGTAATCAGTGATGTTCATATGCCTGACATGGACGGTTTCAAGCTTCTTGAGCATGTTGGTCTAGAGATGGACTTACCTGTTATCAGTAACGTTCTTTTTACTCCCTCAAATCTCATCTAAGTTTGAATCTTTTTTTATAGATTATTGATCTTGTATTCGTTTAACTAGTGATGTCTGCGGATGATTCAAAGAGTGTGGTTCTAAAGGGAGTAACGCACGGTGCGGTTGATTACCTTATCAAGCCTGTACGTATGGAGGCACTTAAGAACATATGGCAGCATGTAGTTAGGAAGAGGAGAAGTGAATGGAGTGTACCGGAACATTCTGGGAGCATTGAGGAGACTGGCGAGAGACAGCAGCAGCAACATAGAGGAGGTGGTGGTGGTGCAGCTGTTTCTGGTGGAGAGGATGCGGTGGATGATAACTCATCCTCGGTTAACGAAGGTAACAATTGGAGGAGCAGTTCACGGAAGAGGAAAGACGAGGAAGGAGAAGAGCAAGGAGATGATAAGGACGAAGATGCGTCGAATTTGAAGAAACCGCGTGTCGTCTGGTCTGTTGAATTGCATCAGCAGTTTGTTGCTGCTGTTAATCAGCTCGGCGTTGAGAGTAAGACTAAAACTTCTTACATTTGCATTTGTGATTGTTATGCTCAGGGTCTAAATGATCTTCTATGGCGCAGAGGCGGTTCCTAAAAAGATCTTAGAGCTGATGAATGTTCCTGGTCTAACCCGAGAAAACGTAGCAAGTCACCTCCAGGTATAAATCTTATACTGGATACCAAAATGAGCCATTGAAATGCTTAGATGTTCTTAGCGGCTTTATGTGGACTTGCAGAAATACCGGATATATCTAAGACGGCTTGGAGGGGTATCGCAGCACCAAGGCAATCTTAACAACTCGTTTATGACGGGTCAGGATGCGAGCTTCGGACCTCTTTCGACATTGAATGGGTTTGATCTTCAAGCACTAGCCGTCACAGGTCAGTTACCTGCACAGAGTCTTGCACAGCTTCAAGCCGCTGGTTTAGGCCGGCCTGCGATGGTCTCTAAGTCAGGTTTGCCGGTTTCCTCCATTGTGGATGAGAGAAGCATCTTCAGCTTTGACAACACGAAAACAAGATTTGGAGAAGGGCTTGGGCATCACGGGCAACAACCCCAACAGCAACCACAGATGAACTTACTTCACGGTGTCCCCACGGGTTTACAACAGCAGCTTCCTATGGGTAATCGAATGAGTATTCAACAACAGATTGCTGCTGTTCGAGCTGGAAATAGTGTTCAAAACAACGGAATGCTGATGCCTCTAGCGGGTCAGCAGTCTTTGCCTCGGGGACCACCGCCTATGCTAACCTCTTCGCAATCATCCATCAGGCAGCCGATGTTATCAAACCGCATTTCCGAGAGAAGTGGTTTCTCTGGAAGGAACAATATCCCCGAGAGCAGCAGAGTGTTACCGACAAGTTACACTAATCTCACAACACAACACTCATCAAGCTCGATGCCTTATAACAACTTCCAACCAGAACTTCCCGTGAACAGTTTCCCGCTGGCAAGTGCACCAGGGATATCAGTACCGGTTCGGAAAGCCACTTCTTACCAGGAAGAGGTTAACAGCTCCGAAGCGGGTTTCACTACGCCGAGCTACGACATGTTCACCACCAGACAGAATGATTGGGATCTGAGGAATATTGGAATAGCCTTTGACTCACATCAGGACTCAGAATCCGCTGCGTTTTCCGCTTCAGAAGCCTACTCTTCTTCGTCCATGTCAAGACACAACACGACAGTTGCAGCCACCGAGCATGGCCGAAACCACCAGCAGCCACCATCGGGAATGGTACAGCACCATCAGGTTTATGCAGACGGAAACGGTGGTTCAGTGAGGGTGAAATCAGAGAGAGTGGCTACGGATACAGCAACAATGGCGTTTCACGAGCAGTATAGTAATCAAGAAGATCTTATGAGCGCACTTCTTAAGCAGGTTTGATTTGATTTTTTTTTTTTTGTCAAACTTATATAGAAGCATAATCTGATCCGTCAACGTACATGTTTGCGTTCAAAATCAAATATATAACAACTCTCAGACGCTTTCTCACCATTGGTCGCATGTCTTTTTCATAATAATGCAAATTACAACTAAATAACAAAAAAAATCAGTGAACCAAAAAAGTTGAAAAACACAATCTTGAATTATTGATATACAGGAAGGGATTGCACCGGTTGATGGCGAATTCGACTTTGACGCATACTCCATCGATAACATTCCGGTTTGATTGGATAAAAAAACCGATAAACCGGAGGGACTACCCGGATCTGTACTGTATCATTTTTACACGACGATCTACTAAAACTTGTTTGATATATATGTAGTCTGCATGAAATTTTAAATGGCAGATTATATAAGAAATAATTATTCATGTTAGGGGTTAATATCCTTGGAGATTCTTTTGTTCCTCATTTATGTAGTGAGGCTGTTTAGGGTTTTGTAAGTATGTATTTCGAGTAAATGCTTAGAATAATTCGAACAAACTTAATTTAGTACAACGCCACAACGTGAAATCAAAGCAATTCAAGATCAAAACACAAAGGGATTTGTCTGTTCAATATTTGTATGTATACATACTGATTACTAAAATCTGATCATACGAAATTCAAGAATCACACGGTGCACAAAGCACCACTAGTAGTAGAAGTAATTCTGCATCAAATCTGGTTAGAAAGAATCAAGAAAACTGTATATTTTCTGGCTAATGAGGAAAGTCCTTCACTGGAACTTTTAAATCCGAAGAAACAGTAGAGCCAAAAATGGTGTCAGGATGAGAAGAAAGGTGGATACATGTTTCCTGTGACTGTTGCTCGTGGGTAGTACAGAAGGGAGTGAACATTCCTGGCCGTTGAAGAGTACTTTGGTGGGAAACCCATCTTTGGAACCAACTTTGATTCCAGGAGTCAGTTTCTTGGTGAAGGAGATAACCGACTGCTGTTTCCCGGGTATCCGAAAGTCTTCACTCGGGTTTTTTCCGTCTTTCTCTGCAAGGAGATAGTTCAGTCCAGGGAGCCCTTCCATTAAAACAGTTGTGTTCTTCCCGTTGACCGCGATGATACTTCCGTTAAACGAGTACGCTTTCTGAAAACCGGGTGCAGCATTTCTCAGTTCAACCGCGGTAAACCAATCCACGAAATCAGTATCACCCCAGTTGAAGAGTGTGACTCGAGCAGTCCATCCGCCTCGATAGTCTGTAGCTAGGTGCCAGTTTATGCTGACTCCACAGTTATCTCCACAAGGTAATGGGTCCGGGACTTTCCGGTTTTTTAACACTGCCCAAGCGTTGGTAAGTTTGGTTCGGTTGTCAAATGGAATTAGAAGAGCCTGATATGGAAGAGGAAGAGCTGGAGAAGTTGTGCTGCAAGTACGCGCCACTCTGTCGCTAGAGCAACCTCCACAAGCGCAGGTCTTACACGGGATTACTGAGTCATTGAAATAAGAAGAGAATGAGACGCAGCATTTAGGAGGAGTTGGTTGAGTGATGTTGCAGACGACTTGCCAGCTAGCAAATGCACTCTTGTTTGAAGGCAAACCGCTTGTATCAGGGAACTGGCTTGAGCTGACACGAAGAGGAGGGCCACATTTGTAATCCGGGTTAAGGTTACCTTTAATCTGCCAGCTCTGGGGAGGTGTTATAGAGGAGATGTTGAGATCAGGAGGCATTTTGTAAACTTCTATTTGAAAAACCGATTTAGACTTCTCTGGATCCATGGACCGTGGCAGAATAGTTCCATTTCTGCAGCAGTATGGGATACGCCCGACATTGGTATCGTTATACTTAGTCAGGGGTAGGTCTATGATGTGTGGCCTTCTTGCACAGCTCATGACATTAGAGAAGTCAAGATCTTTATAGTATTTTGCTTGAGGACCAGTGATGCAATCCGACGAATCGACAACACTTGGATAAGCTCCTTTGGTTGAGAAGAGAAACTCATCTTTCATCCACATAAAACTTAGATCCCAATTGTCAAGCCGACCAAGCAGGTTATGATTCTCGATAGTGACCTGCGCTGAGTAACTCGACTGATATGCTCTGGTCACATCGTACATTATGGTTAGATCTCCTTCTTGCCTAGGAAGGAACTTTTGACCAATTTTGCTTGTTGTAATGTTCGGATTCGGTGTGCAACATACTTGCAGAACATTACTACCTGGAAAAAGCCATAGAGAAGAAAAGAAATGTCAGTGAAACACAAAGGAAACATTTATGCTCGCAGCAATAAGAGTCTTATTATGATCAAGAAGTAAAAGAAAAACAAATATGCAAACTGAACAGCTTAAATTCCAAAATGTTTAATCAGATATTCCACACATTTATCAGAAAAGCCAAGCATGAGATAGTTTCCTAAGTAAACTTAAGGTCTAATCTCAATTGCTAATAAGACTAGTTCAAACTTTTAGTTTACAAGAAATCTATATAAACAATAGAATTTTTCAACCACTCTATTGATCACAAATAGACCTGGTCAATGTGATCATATTGCTCGACTTTTAAAACTCTTGGTAATGCCTTCATAAGCAACCCAAGATCACATAATATTTAAAATTGCAACAATTCATTAAAAAAATTATGAACAATTAAACGAGAAATGAAAAAATACATTAAAAAATCTCAAGATTTCAAGTCATAAGATTCAGATGATTTTGATACCTTGTTGAGTGGGTTTAGGACAAGACCATCCATCATTAACAAGAGTGATGTTCTTCGGAAGCGGAACACTCGGCGGAGCAACTCCAAACTGAGTACCCACGAGCTCAACACGTGCTTCCATCTGAGTTACGTCGCCGGCCGTCATGATCGCCGTCTTCAAATCCGCCGATGGAAACCCGGCGAAGATTGTCCCGTTCTCAACGCTAGCCGGGAGGCTAGAACCGTCAGAGAGAACAGCGTTGGTCGCTGAAACAAGAATCTCGCGGTGGGCGAATTTAACAAAGACTTGCCACGATTTAAGCTCGTCGCGGCCGTTGTTTAGGACCGTGATCTCTGATTCGAACCGGTACGGCTGGTTCTTCGTGTCGTTTGGTTTAATCTTGGTACCGGTTAAGTAAGTGTAGGAAACGAACACGCCGTTGCAGAGATCGGCGTCTTTAGAGCGTGGTGGTGGAGTGTTGCGTTGAGACGACGTTAGTTGAATCGCCGTGAAGAGAGATGACAAAAGAATCCATAAAATGAAATTTCGAGTTAAACCCATGATTACTCTAAATCTCTTCACTCACAAAAATCTCTTTTTTAAAAAACAAATTCTGGAAATGAAAAGGTGAAAAATCGGAAGTTTAATTTTGAAGAGAGGAAGAGACCGCGTTAAAGAACAGAACAGCTTAGTAAGACGCTGTAATGAAAATTTATGTCCGCGTTGAAAATGTGTATATTTCCTTGTTTGGTCGGATTTTAATGTTTTTTCTTGATCAAGTAAACAAAGGTTACGAACAAAAGCCAAAGACAAGGTTTTGTTCTTCTGACAAAATTATAAAATAGTGGGTTTAAGTTTTCAAATTACAAGATGAACCATATATTTCTGTTAATAAAAAAATGCAACCCCAACCTATATCTTAGTAATTATGTGAATGTGTAATTTACACCTAATCGTTAGCTATAAAACATTGATACCAAACACAGTTTATAGAATGTTCGCTTAAATGACTTATATTCAAATATTTACTGATATTTCTGTCTACTAAATTTTAGTGATTTCTAAGAGTGTTTATGGAAGTTTTGAATGTATTGAGAGTGTGATTTGATAGCTAAAATATATTATGAAGATTTTGTTTGAATTTGTGAAAAATAATAAGGAAAACGTATCTCCAAAATTAAGAAATGGTGTTTATGGAAAATATCGACAAGTTATTCCTAAATTGTACTCTTTGCTTAGGAAAATAAAGGAATCAATGGAAGTAATGGTCCTAAATCGAAGAAACTGCATAATATAAGGGTGAAACACATAAATAGAAGCTTTGGTCAAAAGAAAGTCCCCCGTTGAACGAAGTTGCCCCGTTAATTTGAATCATTCTCGAGGTTCACGGCTCTACCTAGCCATGTCACACTCACACCATTCGTCCACCAGTGATCCATTTAAATGAATTATATTTTCGTCACCACTTTAGATTTTTAAAAAAAAATTATAAGTATGATTCATGACTTTGCCATATTTAACATTACTTAAAATTTTGTTGGTCCACCATTATTAATTATTAATGATGGCTTATTAAGGTTGAATCATACGCTTACATGAAAAACAAAACCAATTGCAAATCGAAAATTTACACTGTCCCTGTTACAAAGTTACCATAACAACTTTTAATCACACAAACAGATACTCTGCCAAGTGCAAATCGAAAAATTGCCATCCTTCAATAAAATGAAAAAACAAATCGAAGTATACAACCTCAGCATGATATATATATAAAAAAAACTCTAAACCATACAAAATCTGAATTTGAAACCAGTTGTGAATTCAAAAGCATATAAAAATTCAAATCAAATGAAAAACGACATCAATGGACCAAAAAACAAAAAAATGGTGGAGTTGACGGAGACAAGACAACTAGAATCACGCGCCTCACGATTCCCCCGATAAAGCCCAATATCTTGGGCCATATGGGCCCATACACAGAGAATGACATTTGAGGCACTAAAAATTAAGACCAATTCTCATTATTATGGCATTGAATGACTAAGAACCAAAAAAAAGTGTTGATATTTGAATTCATCAAGAAAATGAACACAAAACATTAGTGGAACCAAAAAACTAGGAACTTACACATTCATTACATATTATCTCTATCTAATTAAGTTAATCAAAATCGCTCTCACTTGATTATGACCTAATACAGAGAAACACTTAGGCGTAAACAGAGCTACAAGAGAGAGCCATGAGAAGCACAGCAGCTCTTTCTTCCTCACCGAGTTTTCTCCATAACCTCTTCTTCTCAACCGCTGATCTCTTCATCACCGGTACTTTAAACCCTAAATCCAAAAACTTACTCACTCCTTTGTTACTGCTACTACTACTACTACGCTTGTTATTGCAAATTTTCGGATCATCATCGATGTCGATCTTGCCATCATCAACTATGTTGATTTTGTATTTCTTGGCGTTTCGATGGTCGAGGTTTAGATCATTATTGCAATTGCTTTTTCTGTTCTTCTTCTTCTCCTCTGATCTCATACCAAGTGCTGCTTGTCTCTTCTTCCTACTCTTGATCCCACAAGCATTGCACAATGACTACATAGCAAAAGACAAACCAAAGAAATAAGAAAAATTTGAACTTCAGAGCAATATGAGATCAGATCTTTCCGGTCACTAAATTGATTCATCACCTAAATAAATTTGAAAAACGATAAAACCTAAAATAGGATCATGCATAATATAGATGCTATTTCGCGATCCATTGATTAGATCTACTAGATCGGAATCTAACAACAACCCAATAGACTATAAGAAGATTGAAATGAAAGGGTTAGTTAAAAATCTCACCTTTGGTCCGGCAGGACCACCACGCCAAAGAGGAGTTCGGATAGTTCCGCAATCAACGCAAGTCCTTTTGGTATCACCAGAACTACTACCACCGCCACTTCCGCTGCTACTGCAGTTCTCGTTATCAACATCTGATAACTCTCCGGCAGAGTCGAGTTTTGTTTTCGTATCTTCTGATCCCTCAGACATCTTTTTTTTTTTAAGAGATCGGAGCAGAGCAAGTTTTGATGATAAGGAAGAGGGAGAGAGAGAGAGACGGCGGTTAGTAGCAACAGAATTAAACAAACGGAGAGGAATTTTATAATTGAGGAGGAAGGCGGGGGCGGAAACCCTAGTATTTCGGGTTATTTGAATTGACTAAAATACCCTCGAGCGGGAGCTTTTATTAATTTTGTGCCACCCGCCCAAAAACTTATAACTAAAATCTGAAACAATGTTTTGATTTTTTGTTTTTTAAAACTAGCCGCTTTCAAATTTTGCGGCTAGGGTTTGTTATTGGTCGCTGTCCTGACAATAATCTGTTTTCACGTTTTTTTTTTTTTCAGTTTTTGGTTTTATTTTATTTCTAATGTCAAAATTTATAATAAACTAATAAAGTTTTACGTCGGTTTTATTTACAATCAATGCAACAAATGAATTTTTTAAAAACTTATGAATGATGACTGGATTATTAATAAAAAAACAAAAAAATAATGGCAAAATTCTGTAAGATAAATATCCATTGGGCTCAATTTGATAGTCCAGGCCCATGAGCATGATAACGCAGTACAGTTTTTTAGTTGAGCTACAGAAGAAGAAATTACAGTACAGATGCACCTACCCACAAAGAAAACCCGGTGGTTCGAACCGTTAAGTTGTCACCGTAGGATTAAGTATGGCATAGGATACGTGGATGACAAATCATGCGGCCTCAACCACAAAGTTTTGAGGTTTGTTCAATCTTGGTCTTACGAAGATGTTCGGTGTGAACTCTAAACATTGGAGTGAGGATGGATATTTTCAAAAAAGTGAATTTCAAAGAATCTTCAAACATAACTTCTTCCCCACTTATGTTTCAAGTTTAGTGCAAATCCAAAATTAGTTTGTATTCTCATGTCTTGTATGAATTATTAACTAAGGCATATTTGATTTTATTCCAAACAGTTTATATATGATGGAATTGAAAAGTGATCAGCCTCCGTTTAATTTTTCAATGATCATTTCTGTTAGTAATAGAGGAACTAGAGGAATTGTTAATCAGTGTGTTCTTTTAACATGAAAAAGAAGATAGTTTCTCTTTGACATATTCATGCAGTAATTCATCATATCACAACAGAAAGATGATTTGAGACCTGACCACCAATGACCAAACATATTTATCATCAAGACAAAGAGTGAGATTATGAGTTTCCTTCGTATGCATCAGAGCATTTTTTTGGGTGAGTTCTGGAGCTTCACTCTGCAACATATGTAAGACTTCACCAATAAGATGAGATAATTTCAATATTTGAAATTCTTTGTGTATCAATGTAACTCGTACTTGAGCATTGATATGACCCTTTGCCAAGCAGATTATTAAGGAAGAAAGAAATTAACCTCGCAGTTGTAGGACTAAATTAACCTCAAAGTTCTACAAAGACAAGGTTTTCTTCCTTGGATGCCAAGTTAGGACCACAAAGCTCCTCAAACAACCACATTGCAGAAACCATCAGCAAAAAACAAGACCGATTATAAAGTTAAAAGATTGGGCTTAATTCCATAGACAAGCCCTTTACCATAATATAGGAAATTAGTACAAAATACAACAAAATTGGAAAATTGGAACTGGAAAGAGCTTTTGAAGGTCGCCGCATAAAAAAGTAACGTAACTTATTTGACTATATAACTCTAAATTAAAAAACCCTATTTTCTATGAAGTCAAAAAAAAAAAACCTATTTTCTACATCATCGAAACCTTGCTGAGACAATGACGAAGATATCCAATATTCCAATGGATTTGTTGGAGGAGATAAAGACGTAAAGACCTAATAAAGACTTGTTTTTTGGGTTCTATAAAATATAACCTTTGTTATTTAGTGTTCGAGGTAAACAAGACTAAAGTCCTTCAATGCTCATGTAAAATAGAATCTGGCCAAAGAATTATTGTTTCCTTAATTTTTACACTATAGTGGTTTAATTATACTAATTAGCCCATTAGGGAGTAAAAAGAATTATTGTTTCCTTTTCTTTTTTCACGGAAATAACTTTTGAAAGTTGGCATATAAAGTTGTTACCTAACTTATTTCTTGTCGATTAAAAAGATTAGGAAAGCGTGAGAGTAAAACCCTAAATTTCTATTACATTGATCATCCTTGAGTGCTGAAACAATGACAAAGATGTCCAAACTTCCGAATGATTTGTTGGAGGAGATACTCTCTAGAAGTCCACTGTATTCTATGAGAGCAATACGATTGACTTGCAAAAAGTGGAACACTTTAGCCAAAGAAGAAAGCTTTACAAAGAAGCAACTCGTTCAAACAAAAGCTGCCAAGGAATTTATGGTGATCATGATGATGGATTCTAAGTTTTGTTTAATGAACATCAATCTCAACAAGGAAGAAGACGTTGAACCATCTATAAAGTGTAATGGTAAAATTATTAACCCAATCGGTATGTGTCGAGTCTATCATTGCGGTGGTTTGGTATGCATCACAAAAAGCTTCAGTAACACTAGAGATGTGGTTTGGAATCCGTATTTGGGGCAAACTCGGTGGATCAAACCTAGAAGCCATCACGCATATATATATGCTATTGGATACGAGACGAAAAAATCGTGCCGCAGCTACAAAATTTTGAGTTCTGAACACAATTATATAAATATTGATGATGAACGTGTTGACTACGAAATCTATGAGTTAGACTCTAATTCATGGAGGGCTCTTGATGTCAATTCCAATTGGGCGACAGCCTTTTATAAAATGGATGTCTCTGTGAAAGGAAATTCTTATACGTATACTGATTATAGGGGTGACTTCTTGATTTCTTTTGATTTTACAACAGAGAGATTTGGACCGACTCTGCCTCTGCCGTTCCACTCTCGTTGTGGAGATATTGTGGCTCTCTCTAGTGTTAGAGAAGAGAAACTTGCAGTGTTACTTCACCGCTGCAATATATCAAGGATGGAGATATGGATTACTAACAAGATTGAGCCCAACAATGTGTCGTGGGGAAAGTTGTTCTTAACAGTGGACATGAAACCACTCATTATTGATGATGGAATTTTCTTCATTGACGAGGAGAAGAAAGTAGTTGTGGTTTTTGATAAGGACAAAGAGATGAGAAACCGTATCACAGCTTACATCATTGGAGAGAATGGATACTTCAGAAAAGTGGATCTCGGAGATTCTGAAAGTTTTCCTGTTAGGTGCTCTTATGTACCAAGTTCAGTGGAAATCAAGCAACTGGCAAAAGGCAAAAGCAACTAGTCCATTTACAATACCCAAATATTTGGTTCTTGCATTGTTTAATTACTACTACTCTTGCTTTGTCTTCTTTTCTCAGCTTCCTGATTCCTGAACAATATTGGTCTATTCTTAGTTCGTTTCTCATCTCTTACGTTGAAAAAAAGATTGTTAAGCATACTAGTTTGAGATCGAAACAACAAAATCATTCAATACTCATGTCCAATATAATCTGGCAAAACTGTTGTTTCCTAAACTGTTACACGGTAAGGGTATAAATTAGGGCCAAGGCTATCTAGTGCTAAACATACAAAATCTTTTGCCTTTTGACTGTCAAGTACCAACCAACTGCCATTACTATTGCCGCCACTTTCTCGGACTCAGAAATATATAAAAGCTTTGATCAATCAAAAGAACAAAACTTAATACTCTGTTCTGCATTTTGCACTCATGTTCTGTTTCTCTTCCGTCTGCATCAAAGAGGCAACCCGTGGCAAAGATCGGGTTCTTTCTCAGACATTTCCAAATGAAACGAACCCACTTTTCCGGTTTCTAAGCCTTCATAGGATATTCACACTCTCGAGGATTCAATTTCTATGAGGCTGACACGGTTTCTCTCGAGAGTCCACTTTTTCTTAGGTCAAGTTCTTCAACAAGACGCTTAGTATATGAATCTGGAACACATCCATGTCTTTCGATTGAACTGAACATCTCTCTTGCTTCACTCTCTCTTCCAGATTCACTTAGAGCTTTGATGAGAGTGCTATATGTAAAGTTATCTGGTTTCAAACCAATTCTCAGCATTGTTTTAAGCAATTCCTCAGCCTTCTTAACCTTTCTCATCTTGCAAAAACTCTGAATAGTCGCATTGTACGCATAAAGGTCTGGACTTAACCCGTTTTCCTTCATCTTCGCAAACAGCTTCACTGATCTATCGGTATCTCCGGTGGAACAACAGGAGCGAATCAAGATATTGTATGTGATCTCGTTTGGCTCAATACCCCATTCCAACATCTCCTTGAAACAGTCAAATGCATCTTTAATTTCTTTTGCTCTGCAAAGACAGTTTATGATCAAACTGAAAGTGATCACGTCTGGTTTGAAACCATGTACAAGAAGCTTCTCTAGCACGCCGTGAACCTTCTTTACATCACCCCTCACGCTATAACCGCTCAGAAAGGTATTGAAAGTTACGAGATTCGGAGAAATACCTCTATCCTGCATCTCTGTTAAGAACATAGCTGCATTCTCTATGCGTCGAGCCTTGCAGAGACAGTCAATTACCGCATTATAACTATATACACTTGATAGAAGCCCGTCAACACCCATTTGTTTCAGATACCGGTCACCTTCAGAGAACCTCTGAGCATTCAACAGAGCTTGAAC
Source organism: Arabidopsis thaliana (assembly GCF_000001735.4). NCBI lineage: Eukaryota > Viridiplantae > Streptophyta > Magnoliopsida > Brassicales > Brassicaceae > Arabidopsis > Arabidopsis thaliana. The sequence continues at coordinate 5,769,193 of NC_003074.8, forward strand.
TAACACAAGATAACCATTGAATCCTGGCTTAACTCCACGGCTGACAAAACCGTCAAATATCCTACAAGTCTCAACAAGATCATGCCCTTTTAGGAGACAACTCATCGCAGCATTGAATGTTGAGCTATCCGGAATATAACCTCTCTCACCTATCTTCCTCAAGAATTGACCAGTCTCTTTAGCCATTGAGTTGTTTGAAAGACAATACAACACAGCATCGTAACCAACTCTTTGCAAGTTTGAGTCTTTCTCCATAAACCCAACCAAAACCTCAAACGCTTTACACGGCGGCAAGCAACGGAAAATCCCGTGTACGAAAGTTCTGATTGTAGCTTCATTAGGATTCAACTTTCTCACCCGCATCATCTCCAATTGCTTCAACGCCTCATCAACCCTCCCTGCTATCAAAAACCCGTCGATCAAAATCGTGTATGTGAACACATTGGGTCTATTCCCTTCCTGTTCCATCTGTTTAACCAATCGAATAGCTTCATCAACCACACCCTTCTTGCAAACACCATGTATAAGTATATTATAGGTAAACCGATCCGGTTTACAGCCATCACTACGCATCTGCTGAAACTTGAGGTAAGCCAAATCAAGTGAATTAGACTTCACCAACGCATCAATCACAGCATTATAAAGCCTTGTACTTGGTTTCATTCCAAGAAAAGATATCTGAGCAAAAACATCATTACAGTACTTAGCTAAACCTAATCTTCCCCAGCTTCCGATCAAAACACACATCAATTCATCACTAATCCGATACCCTGAATCTCTAATCTCTTTAAGCAATTCCATAGACAACAATAAGGGGCCTTTACGAAAAAGTGCGTTCCCTAGAACACTCTTCAGAGACTGATCCTTAGCGTAAACCGGGTCGAAGTTGGAGACCCAGAGGTAAAATCGCAGGGAGTGTAATGGGTTGTCTTGATTCTGCAAAACGCTGATGACGAATCGAGTGTTGAGACCAATTCGATGAGTGGTGAATTCTTGATTCAGTATCAAAAACCAATCTTTTCTCTCTATGACTTGCGAAATGTAACGCTGGTTCAGAGGATTGGTGGGTTTACCTGAAGAGTTTAGGGTTTTTGAGAGCTTAGGGTTTACGGATGTGGAAGCGTTTAGTGATTTGGAAGCTGCTGCCGCCGTCGCTATTCTAGATGCTGAAGAAGCAAAGCCTCTCATGTCGTGACCAGAACGGAGCTGAGTGCAAGTGAAACATTGATTTGGTCTCTAACCTCAAGACGATGTTTCCTAAACGACGCTGTTTAATACACCAATATCAATATGTGTTCGAATTTAATAATTTTTTTTTTAGTTTCAGAATAAATTAAGAAAAAGTCATGACCAAAAAGATCATCTCCTTTGAAACAAACAAAAACAAAAGAATTTTGGTTGATCCTAATGACTCTTCCATTGCCACCATGAAAATGAGGGTTTTCATTATAGTTTATCCATCTCTTGATTACTATGAATTTTAATTTTCTTGTAATAATTATATTTCTAAGTGATAATTTTCTAATTTCTATCTTAAATTGTAGCATTGACTAAATATTTCCATCTTCATCTTCAAAAATATATTATGATAATATTAAGTTATTGCTAATGAGAGATGTAATAAAAAGAGTTGTGATGAAGTCATTATTATGCTATTTATGTATGATTAATAATATGTTATAAAAATTACTATTGCAATATATATAGTTTTCTTATATCATTGCATTTATTTATAAGAATAAGATACAAATCAAGTCCAATAACTTAGAGAAAATAAAGGCAACGCTAGAATCATCAATTTTGAGAGAAAATGGATTTATAAGTTTGTATTACTTTTGACAACAACATTTCACTGGACATGGAATACAAGGAGAACCACACTGTCCACCTTTTTGAAAGCCAGCTCTAAGACAGTCCTTATTACATTCATCATTCCAGTAATCTTCGGAACACCTAATATTGCAGTTGTCAAAAGAGAAGCCTTCGATCCTTGCATCTACACAAGTCCACATATATATCAAACATCATCAATACCAACATGTGTAAATTTTATATCATTCCAATAAAAAATAGTTATATAACATGTCCAAATAAAAGTTTTTAACGAAACTTTTGAATTCATGTATAATATATATATAAACAAAAACGTGATCATAACGAATTCCAAATATTTAGATATATAGCCTTTGAAATGATCACTACTAAATTGCAAAATAGCTAAACCAAACTTTGAAAATACCTGAAGCCAAAACGTTGTTGTTAGGCAACGAAACTGCAAGTATTATTACAAGGAAACATGTCACCAAAGTTTTCGTACTACCCATAATAAATTTTTCTATGAACTCTTTTGAGGTATTCAAATGTTTTTATTGTTTAGGATCTTAAGGATTGACTATTTATATATAACTTTTGGTCTTCAGTTTGTTTTATTACAATTAATTGATGATCCATTTTTGTTTCTCAAAGTTTTTTATTTTTGGCAAAAAAAATCATTTACATTTATGAATATATAATTATTTACAATTAATAATCCTAAATGAGAACTTAAAAATTGAAAAAAGTGTGTGACACTTGTGAATATGGTCAAAGGTAATTTGTTGGATATGTTGTCATTATGTTCAATCAATATCTCAAGTTAAATGCGAGATTTTAATTTCATAATTCAATATTGGAAATTTTTTTTTTATAATTAGGTATATTATAAATTTTAACTGATTTCAAAATTGATATTGACAAAACAAATTGAAAGGAAAATTAAATATTATCTGTAAAGTCATTATTGTTTTTGTTAATAAATATTTTTTAGTTTCATAATAAATTAGGAAAAAGTCATGATGACCAAAAAGATCAATAAGTTGAAAGTTGATAAATGTCTTGTTTTTTTTTTAATCATCTTCTTTGAAACAAACAACAATGGCAAAACAAGATCCCACTAGCAGCAACACGATGCTACCACTCGTAGGATCTGAGTTTGTTCGTCCACAGCCGTTAGATCTAACGATAACCGGAGATACAGTGAAGGACGCAACCGGGAACAAAGTGTTCAAAGTCAAAACGCCTCTCTTTGGTCTCCACAACAAAAGAATCTTGGTTGATCCTAATGACTCTCCCATTGTCACCATGAAAATGAAGGTTTTCATTATAGTTACTTGTTATTACCTCTTGATTTTTGTTTAGTTAATCGGTCGGATTTTTCTGAGTTGAATTTTCTTGGTTTATGCCTTGGATTTGAATGTGTAAAAAAGGTGACAAGTAAGCACGATCGATGGCAAGTGTATAGAGGAAGTGATTTAGATGATAAGATCTTCACGGTTAAAAGATCTTCGACTGTTCAATTGAAGACAAGAGTTGAAGTATTCTTGAAACATAACCAGACCAGAGAATCGTCTTGTGATTTCACAATTAAAGGTCGGTTTATGAAACGTGCATGTACTATCTATGTCGCAGACTCTACCAAAATCATCGCTCAGGTATAAACAAACAAATAAATAAGTAATGCGATAAAAATAACTCGAATAGATTACTTACACATATATTATACAGGTATATGAAGGACATGAGAGATTAGTGGCTACAATTTATCCTAATGTCGACTATGCTTTTATTGTTACACTTATCTTTATATTTGACCTCATTAATATGGGGACTGGGATCTGATAATAGTTTGAGCCTTGAAGGCAAGTGTTGACTTTTTATACCTTGTTTATTGTATGTGTATGACTCATGTGTGTTTTGCCAATGTTTGTTACGTGAAAGCACCATTGTTTTGAGTTGCTTAATGTGAGAAAAGCTGTTGCAAGAGTGTGTAAATCTTTCTGTGGACTTAATTAAGTATGGTTGTTTATACCATTGCTATTAGTATGTCAATCTTTATCGCTGTTATTAATCAAGAGTAAACGATTTATAAACACAATGAAAGCGTTGAAAATAAAGAGAATATTTTCTGTTATCATTTGAAAGTTTACACACAAGGCAAAGTTCCGCAAAAACATACAACACATTATTTTCAAAATGTTGTTCTTAAAGCTTTATCACTTCCTATAACCTGCTTCTTGGTACTGGTCCCATCTCTTTGGCCTTGGTCCTCAGAATATGCTTCTGAATTTTTCCAGTTGCTGTCTTTGGTAACGGCCCAAACACCACTGACTTTGGGACCCAATATGCCGGAAGCTTCTCCCGGCAGAATTTCATTATATCCTGAGCCAACTTATTCTGGTCATGCTTCTCGTAATCGCTCTTAAGTGTCACAAACGCACACGGAGATTCTTGCCACCGCTCGTCTGGCCTGGCCACAACAGAGGCTTCAAGAACCGCGGGGTGATGGTACACTACGTTTTCGACTTCGACACTGCTGATATTCTCGCCCCCAGAGATTATAACGTCCTTTGACCTGTCCTTGATCTCGATATAGTTGTCTGGGTGTTTCACTGCAATATCCCCCGAGTGGAACCACCCACCAGCAAATGTCTCTTTGTTCGCTTCCGGATTCTTTAGATAGCCTTTCATCACCATATTCCCTCGGAAAACAATTTCTCCTGCGGTTTTTCCATCTGCAGGAACAGGTTTTCCGGTCTGAGTGTCAATGACATCAAGCTGCTCCATGCCAGTATAGCGGACACCTTGGCGAGCATTGAGCTTGGCCTGCGTCTCAGGAGGGAGGGAATCCCACTCGGGTTTCCAAGCGCATACGGTGGAAGGACCATAAGTCTCGGAAAGCCCATAGGTGTGAGCGACTCGGAAGCCCTTCTGGTTCATGGAGAAGAGAACAGAAGGTGGAGGAGCAGCTCCTGCTGTCATGACATGGACTGTATGGGGAAGAGGAAGGATAGTGTCTTCTTTAGGAGCATTGACAATAGCGTTGAGGACCACAGGAGCTGCACAGAAATGAGTTACCTTGTATTTGGCTATCATTGAATACACTTCCTTCGCCGTAACCTGAAACCAAAATTTAATCAGCTCTTCTTCTGATTTATGTGAACTTCTTTTCTTAAGTGAAAAGTAACTCTCTCAAGTACTACCTGACGGAGACAGATGCTTGTACCAGAGAGCACAGCAAGGGACCAAGGGAAACACCAACCGTTGCAATGAAACATAGGGAGAGTCCACAAGTAAACAGCACCATCTTGCATCCCCCAAATGAGAGGATTGCTCAAAGCCATTATATACGCACCTCGATGATGAAGCACCACTCCTTTCGGACTAGCAGTTGTTCCCGAGGTATAACCAAGAGCGATGCTCTGCCACTCATCAGCTGGTGGCTGCCACGGATAATTTGGATCTCCGGTTGCAAGAAAATCCTCATATTCTATAGCTCCCTTCGACAAAGCCCGGTTAAGTGACTCAGGAGCACAGGTGTGATCACCAATGACGATTAAAAGCGGGCGTTTGAAGCTACTTCCAGCTTTCTCCTCCATAAGTCTCAAAGAATCCTCAGCCAGAGTAAAGAACTCCTGATCCACCATTATAACAGAGCTCTGCGAGTGACTAAGAAGAAAAGCGACTGTTGGGGCATTGAGACGGATGTTGACACAATTCAGAACAGCTCCACACATTGGTACTCCGAAATGAGCTTCGTACATTGCTGGGATGTTAGGTGCAATAATAGCCACCTGAAACAATAATAACATTTCTGGTCTAGTGAAATTACTCAGATTGCAAGAAGACCAAACAACCAAACCAAAACATTGTTAATTAAAAAAAGTCAACAAACATCAACATCACCAGTGCATCGATCAACAAGAATCATGCGAGAGCAATTAGTTTCAGAAACATTATGGTTAATATGTGATTAATACATAATCATGATGATTCCCTAAAACAGATTCTTTATGAAATCGATTATAATCTCTGGTAAGTGGTTGATTACGAAAAATCTATAAGCAATTCCAAAATCTCTGGTAAGTGATTGTTCAAAATTTTGGAAATGAACATTTTAGCTAGAGTCGAAATGATAATTTGGAAGATAAATGAAAGATTAGGAAGAGAAAAAGCGAATACCGTTGAACCGGGACCGATTGATCGATCGGCGAGAGCGGAGGCGAGTCGGCGACACCGGTCATAAGTCTGGCGCCACGTGTACTCTCGCGATCCGTGAATCACAGATTTTCTGGTCGGATGAACCACGGCAGCCCTATCAAGGAACCAAAGCGGAGTCAACGCCGTGTAGTTGGCCGGAATCTTGGGAAGATCATCGATGTCACGCCACTTCGTTGCCGCCATATCTGACTCTCTCGATTTGTTTAGGTTGTGTTTATTCAAATCTGGAGCAGTGAGTGGAGAATCCAATCACAAAGTCACAAACACGTTGTTGAAGTCGTAAAGGTTGGAGGAAAGCTTATATGGAGTGTGTGTGTATCGCCGTTTTGGGTGAGGTGTAATCGACACGTGGCGTCTTCTGGTTTTTCCGGTTAGCGGACCGGAAATTATCTCAAATTAATTTGAACCGAACATTTTTGTGAGGTCGTCGATGCAATTTGAGGATCATGCTCTGACTGTTACTACAAATCTACAATATTGTTCGACTAAATGGGAAAGATTACATTTTGTCATTTTCTATTCGATTATTTCAACATACCCAAAGAAGAATAAAGAGTAGTTCATTTTGTTTTGAAATAAATTTTGTTGGCCATTATAGGAAAACAATGGCAACAGAATCACGTTATTCTTGATAATATTGTTAGCCATTGAAGAATAACAATGGCAACAGTATCATGTTTTACACGTCATTGATAATTAAAGAATTTCTTGCCAATTTTGGCACTACACACCAAGAAAACATTTTTTCTATAACCTTATCCCAATCACATTATTAAAATCACTTAAGATCTCTACTAGATTTGACCTGACTAGATCTGACCGTTCGTGAGAAAGCTACTTAAAATAAAATAAAGAAAGAATGACGTACGTAGACCAAACTACTGTTATTTCTTGAATCCATTTACATGGCGTTTCTATACTTCTATCTTATCGACCTAACTTAATTGCTTCGAATGGTAGTCACATTCCTTTGGCCGGCCAGTTGCTGGAGCCTGGAAGTAGCTATTCACAGTATTAGCTTGTTTGTGTTTTTTTTTTATCAAACCGATAATCTCATTAACTCAAATTCTATCAAAAGAGGAAGGATTACATCCAAACTAGAAGAAATTACAACCAACATAAAAACAATTATACGAAGTAATTAAGACAACCAAACGATGACTAAACTAGAGATAAATAGACGATAACAATCATAAACATAGACCATAAAAAATTGCAAGACAACAATCTCAAAATCTTTTAGATCTTTGTCTTCTTGGTGTGCATGCAATATATATTTATATTTTTTGAAAAGAAAATGGTGTGGAAAATATTGCAATCGTTCGTACGTATATTTTTACAAAATATTAAAACCAAGCCCATGCAAAACACATATACACCAAAGTCAACTTTCTTTTTCAAAAGTCACCGAACCAGAGGTTATAAAACTTTCACTCAAGAAGAGGAACCAGAACTCGGAGGAGCAGAGGAGGAAGAAGAAAAAGGTTCTTGATCTGCGCATGACAGCTTCTCGTGAGGACCAGCTTCTTCTCGTCCAACACCTATCAGATCAAGATAATACAAATAATGAGAAACAATGTTGTTCATCTCATCGTTATCGAATCCGCTGTTGCAGATTTGATCGCCGTAAAGAACGTTTATGGTGGCTCCAAACCCCGGAGTTCGTTTTGCAGCAGTGTCATTCTTTGTTGGCTTCCATTTTCCGACGAAAACATCGTGCGCCGACGGTAAATGCTTCTTCGGTGGCGTCATCCACCGCCAAATCGCCGCTTGAAACGCTAACGTAGCATTGTTCTCGAGATACTCTGGATGACTCAGTAGATCCACTTTCAAAGCCTCCCCGGTTTGACCATAATTGTAATTCCTAAACCAGACCAATGATAATGAAATTTAAACCGAGAAACTTTAAATTAGAATTAACCGGAACTGTTTAATCTAAACAACGTACCAGTAAACCGGTAAAGCTCCTCGACCGTGGTACGAGACACCAGGAGTACAAGGATATGTCAATTTGTAGTAATCATCGCAATAAAGCTGATCAGGACTCATCTCCTTGTTGTAACACAATCCCCAAGCTAATGGTCCGCCTGTTGCAACCCCGTACCCGCCTTTAAACCGAATAATCGTAACGGTTATTAGTGATTTCAATTCCCGGTTAATAATAAATAAACCGGTTTGGATCGCTCTAAAATTAAACTTACATGAGGTTTTGCTCCCAACGTGGCCAAGAAACGCAGCGACTTCCTTCATCCCTTGAAGTTTCTCACCAGCAGTACCGAAACCAAGAGGCTGGTACTCGGCAGCCGCAGTAATGAATGATCGGTAATCCCAAAAGCCGACGGCGTGAGCCACTGGACTGTTACGCTTAGAGAATAGATTCTCGAATTGATATGTCTCAAAAAAATCGGAGATTGTATGGTTGCAACAATACTCGGACCATCCTTTGCATTCCCATCCTTTGTCGCATAATTTTTTACCTTTCACAATCTTCACCAGAGGCTTTCTCGTTGAACTCGAAGGCTCGGAATCTTCAGCGTTGACAAGGGTTCCGGTTTGAAACACAACCAATGCAACCGTGAGAAGCAATAGGGAGAATAGCGGTTTCGAAACCATGGTTGATTTTTTTTTGTCTTTTTCTTCGTCTATCAATGTGACCATTGTATGTATAACTTTATATACAAACATATATGTATAGAGTAGTGTCGTGTTCGTTTTAGGAGGAATTAAGTTTTCGGAATTTGGTGGTAGGAGAAGAGTTGCTTTTCGTGAGTTTTTTTTTGCTTGGTTTTGAAGTTTCTTAGAGTGGAAGTTACATGTTAAGAAAATTGGTCGAAGCATGTACACGTAGAACTGTAAATGTTTTAAACTTCATTTTTCTAACAAAATGGTTAATCTATTTTACCAAAATAAAATAAAAATGGTTAATCTATTGCAACACCTTTACAATTAGATTTTTTTTTGGTTTAGGGGACGGATTATAACTAATGATTGGGAAACAAGTTTGAGATAGAAATTGGAAATCGTTTATTGGAGCGGTTTTGTTGCTGCTAGAATACTTTGGAACTAATTTAACCATATATTTTTTCTTTTCCAGGCTATGAATGTCAATATATTTAGATATTGAAAATGTTTGGCCAATCTTGACCTTGACAAAAAGGAATAAAAACAAAGAATCAAATATTTGGGACGTCACTTCGAATGAGTTCATGTTATCCGCAGTTGCATCAGATTGCTCAAGTCATTTCAATAACTTAACCATTATTTTTATATTTTTTGTCAACCAATAATTTAAACATTAATTAACCCAAAAAATAAATACTTGGAACTAATAAGTGGTAAGTAAATGGCTCATATACCAGTTTGTTTAGACCCTCATAGCAAAATATATATTGGGGTTAATTTGCTAAATAAAATCTTTAGAAACGTGGTAGCGAGTCGCACCGAGCCTTTTCTAGTCTTATGCTTTAACGGAACCGATAGTTTACCAATGGTTCAGTTATGATAAGGAAACACCTACGGACATACCAATTATGATGCATGTGTTATATATATATATATATATATATTTTTTTTTTACGGGGGGAACTTAATAAATGTTTAATTTATTTTTCTTTTGTAAATAAATGATACAGGAAAGACCAACGGACATGCCATCTGCGGGAAAAAAAGAAGAAGATGCATTATATGGATGGCAAGTCTGGCACACGAACGGCACAAAATGTCCGGAGGGATCAATTCCAATTCGAAGGCTGATTTCCCTTGGGAACGAGACTATCATCACTTCTAACGCCGGGGATAGAGTCACCGGTGGACACGAGGTACGTATTTGTTTGTGTTTTAACTAAATATTTGCCATTAAGGCAGTTTAACAATAAATCTATTCATCTAATGTGAACCAAACATAAATCTGACCATGAATGTCGATGCATATGGAAATATAGGTTTAAGAATGATTTTTGAACACGCCCAAATATTTTCCCATAGGATTATTTGTTCCATCTTTGGTTGGACTTCTCATTTTGTTGGGCTTAAGCAACAAATCATTCGATTGTTTTTGGATATCATGCGACAATGAATGTGTGGCAGCCAAATGTAGAAGTATTTAACGAGTTCAGCTTGGGTCAACTCTGGCTAGTCTCAGGTTCATACAACGACAGTAATATCAATAGCATCGAGGCGGGCTTTAGTAGTTCGATCTCTCCATCTTCATCTTCATCTTCGTATTCAAAATATCTCATAATAATAATAATGAATTTTGGCTAGTAAGGTTATAAACATAGGAGGAAGTCCATCATTATTATGCTATTTATGTTTGATTAAGAATTTAAGAATATGTTTTATAATATACTCGATTTCAAGGAGAAAACCACTTATGATAATAAATAGTTTTTTTTTTTTTTTTTTTTTTTTTTTTTTTTATTTTATTTTTATAAACATAAGAGACAAATCAAGTCCACGAGCTTAGAGAAAATAAATGCATGAGTCTATATTACTTTTGGCAACAACATTTGAGAGTGTCTTTACGAGAACGAGAAGCACACTGTCCACAGTCATTCATACATTCTTTCCCTTTTTGTTTGTATTTGCAAATTTATAAATACAGTTTAAGTATGTTGACCTATTGTTTTCTCTAAAATTTATTAGAGCCCGGATAGAGATATGATCGACCACATCAAGAAATAAGATCAAGTAGATTTTTTGCGTATATTTGGCTTATGTTTTGCTTATGTTTTGCTTAGTATTTATTTTTGGTCAATTGTTTTTAAAAAACTGTTATTATCTTTTAATGTCATATATTTATCTTTTGCAACTACATATAGAACATCATATTACCATATCTCACTAATCAAATACATCTACTTCCGGAGGCACCCAAGTCGATCTCACCATTAAGATGTAGAAGGTTAGATTATTTGTATTATTTTTGTTTTATTGTATAAATGTTTCCTAATAAATAAATATACAGAAATGAAGGATCAAAAGCTCGAGAGTTGGTGGATGGGTATCGTATTGTCGTCCTTGAACATTGCGTCCTCTAGCAGACCATATATTATCCAACCGTTTTTTTCACTATTCAAACTGATTATGCAATGAAAGTGGAGTGGGACGGCGAGATCATGAGCATGAATACTTTTGGCCTGCACACGAAAATGCAAATAGGATCCGACTATTTTCATGACAGTGTTTTGGAAATCCGCTTACATGTGTAACATAGAAATTTCACTGTCCAAAAATGATTTCCAACCACTTACGAAATAGTAGTAAGAGGAAGTCACCCCGATTATTACAGCCCCAAGAAGTCGAACAATATTCCTGAACTTGGGACACATTTTTATTGGGGATTCTTTTTTTTTTATCGGAAGCATGAGCTAGCAGCTTAACCCGCGACATGTGACCGTTGCTCATCTTACATGGGACTCGACTCTCCTATATCTAAGTTTCGGCTTGGTGTTCTTACTTGTTTATTTTTTTAAAAAAGAAGAGGAAGTTCTTCACTATTATATTAATGTCATTATGATCAATCTATATCTTACGTTACATGCAAAATTTTCTTACATATTTGAATGTTGGAAATATTTATTTAGAGTTAGGTGTATGGTAGAAGTTTTATTTGATTTCAAAACTGAAATAAAAACTACATTTAAAATATGTAAAATTATTAACTCTTTGTGCTAGTGGTTGTCTAACCTAATTAGATTGGTTGGTGCATTGTCTATTTGGTCCGACCGATATAGGAGACCGGTCTTTTCATTTCATTAGTTTCCTCCTGAGTCCTGAGAGATATCACATACTAATTGTCAAATTTAATAAAGTAGTGAGACTGTTTTTTTTTCTCCCATAAAGAAAAGAAGAAGATAGTACTAATAAGTAATAACTAATAAATAGAGGTGAGACGAAAAAAGAGAATAGGACCCCAGAATAAATGATGAACCATAATTATGAAGCCACGTATGTAACAGTCCACGTCTGTTCGTACACCCGCCGCGGATAATGAATGATCGCTTAAAAGCTCTGGTCTGGACGCTCTTTACTTTCCCCCTTTATCAACCACTTTTCTGGTAACATGTTTACATTTTGGAGTTGCTTACTTTGCCACTCGTTTTTCTTTTTTTTTGGTCACAACTTTGCCACTCGCTTCTTTATGTTTCTTAAAATGTTTTTTTCTTAAGTACCAATTGTTATTATACCTATATTTAGGCATGCCATAGTCAAAGATATAGTTAATTCATGATATTAAATAAGGTTTATTAGTGGTTTAGGTTTAACGCTTAGTTCGATTATTGATTTAGATCTTTTGTTACTAGAACACTAATCTTAAACAATCAATTAAAACACACAAACCAGAAAGCCTTATGAATGAAGATTCATGAATGGTACATGTTATTCATAGGTCCAATTTGATAAATTAGAAAGATTAAGGTAGTTTTGGAGAATAAAAGTAGGTAGGGGAGCAAAACTGCAAATTCATAAAAGTATATCATCGTTGAAAATTCAACTTTTCCAAAAGAAACTCTCAATAAATCCTCTAAAAAAAATTAACGGAACATTCCGTTTCTTTTTAATCACTCTCATCGTTTCAGAGACCATCGAAGCTCGATTTCATTGTTTCTCTCAGAACGATATCTATTTGAGCAGATAAAAATCATAACTTTTGACTTTGTTATTCAGTTTCTTAGTGTTCTTCGTCTGCTTTTTGGTCAAAGCTTGGAAAAACGAGTGTGAAATCACGATGGACGGCGACGGTTTAGGCAGACTAATCGGCTCGGAGATTCATGGATTCCATACCTTACAAGGTAAGACCTAGCTCTAGATTTCTGGATTTATTTTTTTTTTTTTAATTATTATTATTGTTTTTGATTCGCTGGTTCGTTTGTTTCTTTCAGTGTCTTGTTTGTTGTTTGCTGAAGCTGTAGTAGTTGAGCGTTTTTTTAAATATATAAAAACTCGGGTTTGGAGTTTATTACACTTTGTATTGTGACGTGGCCGTTTTTGTTCCTTTGCTGTGCCATTGAAGCTGAATTTGCAGTTACTGTGAAATTGAGGTTTATATGTGGATTTAGTATATGATTCAGAAGGTTTAGTGTGGGAAGCTAACGACTTTTGGTATCTGTCGAGTTTGAATTTGGTAAAATTCGAGGTTTTTTTTGAAGCAAGTGTGAAATTATGTGTTACGTCTGAATAAGTTTACTGATGTTGTAATTTTTAAGAACAAAGCTAGAAACATATTTGTATATGATGATTGATGGATATATTAAATTTGTACTAAACTCTGCTTTGAGTGTGTATATGTTCATCTTTGTCTGATGTTTCTTGATATATTTTCTGGTTGTGTGTTTTGCAGATCTTGATGTACAGACAATGTTGGAGGAAGCAAAAAGCAGGTGGCTACGGCCAAACGAGATCCATGCAATCCTCTATAACCCGAAATACTTCACTATCAATGTCAAGCCAGTGAACTTACCCAATAGTAATCATTATGTTCTACACCTAACAATAGCCACTCGGTGTTTTATGATGTTTCTTCAAGTTTCCATGTAATCTTATGTTTCCGTTATTTTGAAGGTGGCAGAATTATATTATTCGACCGTAAGATGTTGAGGAACTTCAGAAAGGATGGTCATAACTGGAAAAAGAAAAAGGATGGAAGGACAGTCAAAGAGGCTCATGAACACCTGAAAGTGAGTTCTTTTTGTAGGTTTTATCTTTAAAGGTTACATCATGAGTTTTGTTTTTTTTGGTCAGCTAATTTATGTCCTCTGAATGATGTAAGGTTGGTAACGAGGAAAGGATTCATGTATACTATGCGCATGGTGAAGATAACACTACCTTTGTTCGAAGATGTTATTGGTTACTGGATAAGTATGTAGTAAGCAAAGATCACTGACTTGTCTACTTTATGTTCTTTGAAAACTTGACTAGAGGCCTCTTTCTTCTATGTTTCTTCTGAGGGTTATGTAAGTAAACCATCTCTTCTTTTATGTCAGGGCTCGAGAGAACATCGTCCTTGTACATTACCGTGATACACAGGAGGTTTGTTTTCCTTTCTACATGTTCTCAATTCTTACTTGTGTTTCTGATGTTAGAAAGTTATGAATGGATCAGGGTGATTGATTTCTTTGCTTTCCATGTTTGGATGCTCTCTTTCTCTATAGAGTAGTAATGGTCTCCGATTGATAGGCTTTATGGTGGGTTAAACTGATATTTTCAGGCAGCTACAACATCGGGGGACTCAATCTCTAGTCCAATCTCCGTCTCGGAACAAACATTCCCTAATCGCGTGGCAGCTGAAGATATTGATACAGTTGTTAGAAATCATGATATTAGCCTTCATGATATCAATACGCTTGATTGGGATGAGCTGCTAGTACCAACCGATCTTAATAACCAATCTGCACCAACCGTAGGTTAGGAATTGACAATATCAGTTGGTGTAGTTAAAGAAACTATGGGATGATGTTGAAAATAAATCTTTCTTTTTATCTGTGATCAGATAATCTTTCATATTTCACAGAACCGCTCCAAAATGCTGCAAATGGCACTGCAGAGCATGGGAATGCGACAGTGGCTGATGGATCTCTTGATGCTTTGCTTAACGATGGTCCACAAAGTCGAGAGAGTTTTGGAAGGTGGATGAATTCATTTATCAGCGAATCTAATGGCTCACTGGAGGATCCTTCCTTTGAACCCATGGTTATGCCTAGGCAGGATCCATTAGCTCCTCAAGCTGTATTTCATTCTCACTCTAACATACCTGAGCAAGTGTTTAACATAACCGATGTTTCACCTGCTTGGGCCTATTCTTCCGAGAAAACTAAGGTATGTGCTATCATATGAATAAAATAATTGGTTTGGATTACAAAATGGAAAAGCATAACTTTCTCATATACTGATTTTGCAGATTCTGGTAACTGGGTTCTTGCATGACAGTTATCAACATCTCGAAAGATCAAACCTTTATTGCGTTTGCGGTGACTTTTGTGTCCCTGCGGAATATCTCCAGGCTGGAGTCTACCGTTGCATCATACCTCCACACTCGCCTGGTATGGTAAACCTCTATCTTAGTGCAGATGGACACAAACCAATCAGCCAATGTTTCAGATTCGAACACCGTGCAGTCCCAGTTCTTGATAAGACCGTCCCTGAAGACAATCAAGATTCCAAATGGGAAGAGTTTGAGTTCCAAGTTCGACTTTCTCATCTTCTGTTTACGTCTTCCAACAAACTCAACGTTCTCTCCAGCAAAATCTCACCTCATAACCTGCGAGATGCTAAAAAACTCGCTAGCAAAACAAATCATCTCTTAAACAGTTGGGCTTATCTAGTCAAGTCCATCCAGGGGAATAAGGTATCGTTTGATCAAGCGAAAGATCATCTCTTCGAGCTTTCTCTGAAGAACAGGCTTAAGGAATGGCTTATGGAGAAAGTGCTTGAAGGTCGCAACACATTGGATTATGATTCTAAAGGCCTCGGCGTGATCCACCTCTGTGCCAGTCTTGGATACACTTGGTCAGTCCAGCTGTTCTCATTGTCAGGCTTATCGTTGAATTTCCGTGATAAACAAGGGTGGACTGCTCTTCATTGGGCAGCATACTACGGAAGGGAGAAAATGGTGGCTGCTCTTCTCTCTGCTGGGGCAAGACCGAACCTGGTGACAGACTCGACGAAGGATAATCTTGGTGGATGCATGGCAGCTGATTTGGCACAGCAAAACGGATATGACGGTTTAGCTGCTTATCTTGCTGAGAAATGTTTGGTTGCTCAGTTTAGAGACATGAAAATTGCTGGAAACATCACTGGCGATCTGGAGGCTTGCAAGGCAGAGATGTTGAACCAAGGCACTCTACCGGAAGATGAGCAGAGTCTCAAGGATGCTCTTGCAGCATACAGAACAGCTGCAGAAGCAGCGGCTCGGATTCAAGGTGCGTTTAGGGAAAAAGCGCTAAAGGCAGCACGGTCAAGCGTGATTCAGTTTGCTAACAAAGAAGAAGAGGCCAAGAGCATAATCGCGGCGATGAAGATTCAGAATGCGTTCCGGAAATATGATACACGTAGGAAGATAGAAGCCGCTTACCGGATTCAATGCAGGTTCCAAA
Organism: Arabidopsis thaliana; assembly: GCF_000001735.4. NCBI lineage: Eukaryota > Viridiplantae > Streptophyta > Magnoliopsida > Brassicales > Brassicaceae > Arabidopsis > Arabidopsis thaliana. The sequence goes on from NC_003074.8 coordinate 5,785,323, forward strand.
CTTGGAAAATACGAAGAGAGTATCTGAACATGCGGCGCCAAGCAATTAGGATCCAGGTATGAAGTGAACCACACAAGATTCAGCAGCCAAGATTATAAGTTTGCTCTGAACTTGGCTATTCATAATCATCACTTTTGTCTAAATTCCACAAACTATAGGAGACTGAAAGTTCACACCTTTATCATATCGTCTGTCTGAATTTTGCAACACATGAGTGTATTTCCTCCTATTTTGCAGGCTGCTTTCAGGGGATTACAAGCAAGGAGGCAGTACAAGAAGATATTGTGGTCGGTAGGAGTATTGGAGAAGGCAGTTTTGAGGTGGAGACAAAAGAGAAAAGGGTTTAGAGGACTCCAGGTTGCAGCAGAGGAGGATTCTCCTGGTGAGGCACAGGAAGATTTCTACAAGACAAGCCAGAGACAAGCAGAGGAGAGGCTCGAGAGATCTGTAGTGCGAGTACAAGCCATGTTCAGGTCTAAGAAGGCTCAACAGGATTACAGAAGGATGAAACTCACTCATGAAGAAGCTCAGGTGAATCATCTGACATTTTTGAATCTCAGTTTTGGAAAAAAAAACTCTAACCGGAGATAAGTTCATACTTGAATTAACGAGTCTTGTTATGGTGTGACACAGTTGGAGTACGGTTGCCTGGAAGATATTTGATACATCAAAATGGCTATGGAGAGGTGAGTCAAAGAGAGTTTGGTGTTGATTGTTAAACATGGATGGTAATTGATCTGTAAATTATGTGAATGGGAAAGGCTACTCTCGATCTTTCTGCAACTGGTTTAGAATAAAGTATACATAACGAGACCTAATCTCTGTTGTATGAAAAAGAGAGACAGAATTAACAAATAGGTATTGTAGTTATTTGTCTATTTCTGTAACTGGGTTCCTATGTGACTTTGGTGTAATCTAGACTTGTATATTTGTAGAATAAAATTGCAAGTAACCAGAGAAATATCTTATGAACATTTGTACATTAAACTAGGTTCATCTTGTTTGTTTGTTTGACAAAAAAAAAAACTAGGTTCATCTGTCACTTCACGTCTGAATCTGATTGATAATAATGGACAGACAAGTGATTTTACTAGTAAAAAGAGAAGAATCATCCAAAATCGTTCACATCAAACAAACATACAATAACCAAAACCACAATCTCCACTAATTGAAACCATGGAACAATTAAACAAATATAAGTGAAAGCAGAGACAAGACTCCAACAGAAATATTCTCAAAGAAAGAAGAAGGCCTTGTAGATATATCTTTCAAGTCTTTACTTACGGAAGGTTGTTTCTCATCATCTCCTCCTCTTCTTCTTCCTTTTCGATCTTCCTGGTTCGTGTTTAGCTTTATCTTTGCATCTCCCTAAAGTACAATCACAAATTTTCTTTCTTCAAGATGTTTCTCCCCACCCCAATAAGTTTTTGGTTTCTTATTATACAACCACTTTTTCACTTACTGTCCTTGTCGTAGCATGACTTTCAACCTGAAAAATTGAACTTATAGTGTAAGATTCTTTTGCTTTTTAGTAGAGGACTTAAATCTATTGATTGCAGTTAAGAATAAAGGGGCTCTCTGATCAATGGCATGAGGAGACTGTTTTGCTTTACCTTGGCTGCTTTGAACAGTTCGTCGAGGACCTCAGAGAGTGTTGGATGTGCATGAACTGCCAATTTTATGTCCTGCAGAGATACCATTAAAACATGCAGGGGATCAAGAAACAGATACAAATAATGCGTTTAGTAGTTTCAGCAGGAACTATGTATATGACTTGATTTCGCTGTAGGATATTATCAATATCAAAGGCTACGAGCTAGATTCAATAGTAATCACTAATCAATGAAATCCTACCTGAATACGCGTTCCTAGAGCAATCGCATTAGAAGCTTCATGGATAAGGTCAGCTGCATGCAGTCCAAATATATGAACTCCTAAGATTTCACCATTGTCAGGTCGGTATATCATCTGCATAATGAAAAGCAATGAGATCTCTATGTTCTTTCATGAGACATAAATAAATCAACAACTTTTGCTTCTCCCACCTTAGCTATTCCTTCTCCTTCATTTTCAGCTAGGGCCTTTGTGTTAGCCTTGAAACTTGTCTTGACAACACTAACTTTAAATCCTTCCTTCTCGCCTTTTTCTTTTGCTTGAGGCTAGCAATAATGTCAAAACATAAGGAGTTACAGTAAGCATATTTTGCTCATAGCATTCTTCTTTTTGACCCTCTTCTGTACACAAGTACTAGGATATAAAACTACCTCTGTTAATCCCACCATGCTGATTTCAGGATGAGTAAAGCAAGCAGCTGGGATGCTAAGATGATTAAGCACATGATCTCTGCCGCTGACTTGCTCGACCACTAGCCACAGAGTAAGAGCTCAGAGTTTAATACAAGGCTCAAGAAGAAAAAAGGGAAAATATTATTGCATTGTTAGTAGCCTCCTACTGATAAGCCATTTACCAGAAATTCCTTGGGCACTGGCTGCATGTGCAAGCATCAATTTACCATTGGCATCACCAATGCAGTACAAGTTCGGAACCTATCACAAGTAGAAATGAATTTAGCATATAGAAAGAATTGCTGACAAGGAAAAGGTATGTATATGCAAATAAAACCGACCAGAGTCCCCTTTCCATCGATCACACGCATTCGCTCATCAACTGGTATGAAACCTCTCTGCGTCACAACATTGACCTGCATTGAGATGACAGCTTCAAGGTTAATTTTCTGACAACTAAACATTCTCTGGTAACCAAAATGACAATACTAAAAGGTGGGATTTAGTGTCATTTCATACATTTTCCAAGCCAAGTCCATTGGTGAATGGAGCTCTCCCAGTAGCAATAAGAGCAGCATCTACCTGGAGAAGGAAAACAAAATTACACTTTCAGCGCAGAAAATCACATGGTACAATGAAAAGAAACCAAAAGACATGACTATTTATATTCTATCTTGAGACGAAAGGCCACAATAAATTCAGAAAATGAGAAGCTTTACTAATCCACCTATGCATAATGTGTATACTTACATTTCTGTGGGAAGAGTAACAATGTGGTTAATACTGCAGCGAAAAGCAAAAAAGTGAAAAACAAGACTTCTAAGGACCCACTACCAACGGCACAAATCTTCCCAATTCAGGCATGAGACATCAGATCATGTTAAGGACCCAGTAACTGTTAAATATTCTCTTTGTGAGACATCAGATCATGTTATCTTTTAAATTCCATTTGGTTACCTCCAAAGTATCCTTAGGTTCCTTGGTTTTGGCATCAATAAGCTCAATCAGAACTGGTTTCCCATCCCTTGCCGGAGTAATCTGAATAAGAATAGATTTAAGTTTAACAGATGAATACATGGACACACTGTATAGAGAAAGAGAAGCAGTATTTGCAATGCATGATATAACAGGCTCACTTTGCTTGCAAAGACTCCAGTATGATAGTCAATCTTTCTTGGATTTATCAAAACCCTCTGAGCTAGCTTACTGATCTCAGGATCAAATCCAGGCATTAGCTGATCCAGTGCTTCTATAAAAGTTACCTGCACAAAAGGTTTCCGTTTTCGATCAGTAACTACAATTTAAATCGAAAAACCAACAGATTGGTACCTTAAAATCTTATTTTCTACTATTTACACAAAAACAAGCTCAATACAGGAAGAGACCAAACAAAGAACTAGAAAATTGGAGAACATTGCTAATTGCAGTTATTACAATCTCAAGTACAAGGACACAACATCACAAAGTCGTACTAAAGTAATATCATTAGTACAGAAACATCATGTTACCTCACTTCCAAGAGCTGTGTAAACATCACTGAACTCAAGACCAATATAACCACTTCCTACAATTGCAATCCACTCAGGGACAGACTCTAATTTCAAAGCATGGTCACTGGTGATCACAGTCTTTCCTGCAGCGCCAAAATGTAAACATTCAAGGAATAATCAAGTCTGCATGCTCCCTTAACAACTCTACGTCCAAAACAAGAAACGTACCATCAACTTCAATTCCTTTAGGGACAAACGGCACAGATCCAGTGGCAATGATTATATCTTTTGCAGTAATAATATTGTCCTTCCCATATTTAACCTTTTGTGGACCCTGCAGAAATACAAAATATTGATATGAGTTAGGATCATCGTTTAAGAAAAGTTTGTATCATGTTCCTGTCTACAGTTAGTAAACGTGAAAGAATAGAACGTACTACTGAGTACTGACCAGAACACTGCCAAATCCAGTCAATATGTCAACACCAATTGCCTTCATTGAATTGGTCAGATTGTTTCGTATTTTGGTAGCCAGATTATTAGCATGATCTGCCACACCCTGACGATCATATCCAGCAGCTGAAACCTGTTTCCCAAAGGAAAACCAAAAACCATAAGATAGTGAAAGGTAATGAGTAATTCCTGAACTAGCTCGATCTTCTACAACCATTTCACACCAAAGACAAAGCTTGCAACTTTAAACAGAGAACATGAGTTGATATTTACCTGGAGACCAAAGGACTTCATGTGATGTTCGTTCTGAAGTTCCCGCATTCGACCACTAACAGCAAGAAGAGCTTTAGAAGGCACACATCCTCTGTTAACACAAGTCCCTCCAACAACATCTCCTTCAATAATGGCTGTTTTAAGTCCCTAACACAAACAAAATCACCAATGTTTCCATAATAAGCAGAGCAAATCTTTTACTTTCATCAAATCAGGTTATATAAGAAACTTCAAACCTTTTCAACGGCGTGCAAAGCAGCTCCGTGGCCACCAACTCCAGCTCCGATGATGATCAAATCGTAATCGAAAGATTTCGGTGGAGCGCCATTACCATTACTTGAAGCAGAAGCGGAGACTTGGAATGACTTCCTACTTAGAAATTGGATTCGGTTACTGCGAATAGCCAACTGATTCGACGTTGAGAAACCAAACGCTTCCCGCCGGAGTCCGCAGAACCGGAGACTTCTGGGCGTAGAGAAAACAGAACCAGATGATCCGAGCACGTGGTTTGGTCTTGTAAACGACGTCTGGGAGAACGAAAGCGCCATAGCTGATTGCATTCTAAGAGACACAGACAGAGAGAGAGAAAACGAGGAAGACGCAGCTGACAAATCTACCGGCGGAGACAGAGTGAGTGTAAATAGCCAACAAACGGAGGCGGAGTTTTCAAAGCCCGCTTTGTTTGTTTGTTTTGTTTTGTTTAACCACTTTTTTTTGTACACGAGGCATTTACGACTTTTCTTTCATTTTTTCTAACCTGGTTTAAGTCTTAAAAAGCCCATTGGGTCAATAGACCTCGTAGCCCATTTTTGGCTGTGAATATATATTTAAATTAATTTTTGGATTTTGTAACAAACTTAAAAACAAATCGCTTAAAAAACTAGTTTCTCTAGATTTTAGGAACTTTTTGGATAGTGAAGTTGATTTTCAAAATTAAAATGCTTTATGAAATACCTCGTAGCCACTTCACGCTCATAAGATCGTGTAATTTGTTTCATTAGGGTTATGTTATTACTTGCTCGACAGTTCTAGTAGTGAATTAAAAGTAGCCAGCAAGATGTTGATTTCGATGAAGAATGTGGAACTCGCATGGGAACTCATTAACCACTACTGCCAAGAAGGCTCGCTGCAGCGTCGTCCAATCAACGAATTCTTTGACTTTACAAAATATAGCCGTGGTAATTTATATAATCCATCACCTGAAAAACAAGCAAGGTAATTAATTATATCTATGCATAAATATTCATGAAACAAATTGCTTGCTTTTTTCCTTAATGGTTTTTAATTTTATTTTTCATGTTGTCCTGGTGCAGCCGTGGGCCGAGGTTGACGCATATTGGAAATTACCTTCTTTAGTTAAGGACATGTATGTATGATAAGGAAGGGACAATCTTACATGGACTTTTCCCTGAGATTTGACGTGCATGGTTGTTACACGATCGTTCTATGCTTCTATGGCGTTTTGAAGAAAGGTAAATTATATAAAACAGTTCACAACTTCAAGTACGTTTTCGTAATTTTTTGCTTTGTATTCACCAACCAGTAATGGACGAATTCTGGAGCACAAAAGCGAGGACGACCACCCTATTTTAGTTGTTGGTCTAGTGAAACGTAGATCAGATTTTGTTGAAGCCAGCGCCGCGCAATATCTTTTGGTGCTAGCAACTCATCTTGAGACTTGAGTTACTTTTTTTTGGAGTGTATTTCTGCTCTAAAAATGGTGTAGATCCTCTTGCTCAAGTAGCCAAAGAAGCATGATAAAGTCATTTGGTAAATGGTAACATGTTTATGATCATTATGCTTAAATTCTCTGTGTTTCAAGAAAATGCAATTGTGTTAACTTGATTTTTTCTATATTAACTTCGGTATATACCGAATAAAAGGCTCCAAAAAATCGATTTTAAAGATCAAATGTTTTATTTTATTTTATTAATTTATTTGTTAGATAAATAAAGGTAGCTACACAGAGCAGTAATGTTAAAAAAAATTCAAATATTTTGAGAATCCCAAGGAGGACAAAGATCAAACATTCCAGTCTTTTTGTTCAGTTTGCAAGGTCCTTCTTCACGTATCTTCCATTCGCATCTTTTGCATCCAAACATTGCAGATTCTTGGTCTCTTTCTTGTATGTATATACGGAAATAACGAAACACTAGTCTCCAAGCAAAAGTGCAAATGAATTTAGTATCTCCAGAAACACTGGGTGTAAATTCAAATGATCACGATCCACCAGCTAGCATACGTCGGAGTCCAAAATCAACGTCTTTTGATGCACAATGGTATGCCATTGGCCAATAACCTGAAAGAGCGTTATGTATCACCACTGTTGTATTTGGGTTCTCAACACTTGGTGGTGAAGCCATGGGGTTTTGAGCGAGGGACATTGTTACACTTGCACACATAACGATAATGAGAGCTACAAGTTCTGCTAGAGCACCCATGTTGTTTTTGTTTTTTGTTTTCCTTGCAATATGAAAGTATATTGAATATGGACTCTTTCCACTTAGTACTTTATTGTATTTATAATACCAAACTTTATTGATTATGTTTCCCTAACAAGCTTCTTTGTTTTGTTGACTCAGTTACATAGGTTATATGTTTTGAATAATATGAGTCAAAGTAAAACTTAATTAGGTATAAAAGGAAATCTCATCTTGGTAAAAAGACAGCTATATCTTATTATATAAAGTATGGATTTCAAAGTTGCTAACTCATATAATTGTTACACATGTCAAGTCAAACGATCAGATGTTTACATGTGTCATTCAAAATTTAACTTTTTTATTCTCTAAAAAAAATTGAAAATTTTAAAAAGTAAACAAATTTACATATACTAATTTATACGTCTATATATTTATAAACAATTAACATTTATTCAACAAAAGGAAAATTAACAAATTTGTCTTTAACTCATCTAATCATAAGTGAAAAATATAACATTTTGAGAAAAATAGCTTAGCTTATAGGATTTAACTTTTCAATTATTTTCATTTATTAATTTTAACTCATTTAATATTAATTTGCATGATGTAAAATTAACTTACGAGATTACGGCATATACAAAAAATATATTTTCAACAATGTTTGGTTTCTAAATATTTTTGTGGATTGTTTTTTTTAATTAATTATTAGCCCTATGCGTTTGGGTATTCGGGTCGGGTATTTCGGGTTCGGGTTTTCGGGTTTAGAAGTTTAGGACCCGTTCGGGTAATTTAAGATTTTGGGTCGGGTTCGGTTTGGGTTCGGGTTTGGGTTCGAGTTTATTTATATATTGAAATATGAAATTTTGTGTGCAAATTTATTAAATTACTTGAAAATTTCAAAAATTCCCAAAACAACACGAGTAGTTTTGCTTGAATATATCTAAAAATACACAAAAATCACTAAAATATCCAAAAAAATCCTAATATTTTTTATATATAAGTATAAATATAACTAATATATACTTATATTTGAGATATGTTTGGATACCTATTCGGGTTCGGGTTCAAATTTTTCGGGTTTTGAAGTTTAGACCCGTTCGAGTATTTGAAAATTTCGGGTACACCCGCCTAAATAGGCGGGCCTAGTAATATATGTAGTCAATAATCTATTTATAACTTAGGTATATAAGGAAAGCTATATATTTCTCACCATTAAAGTCACATATTAATTTTGGTAAATATAAAGCTATATATAGTCAATAAAAATTATATATTGAAGGAAATCTCATCACGATTATATAATTGGTCTTGAGTCAGTTAAATAACCGTACCTCTTAACTAACAGTATTTTCATCTAAACATGAAATACTAATTTTTATTTTTATTAGAAAAATAGAAGTAGACATACATGCTAATTATTTTTAAAGCGATTGAGAATTCCAAGGAAGACAAACATCAAACATATTACTGTTCTTGTTCAATTTGCAAGGTCCATCTTTGCGTATCTTCCATTCGCATCTTCTACATCCAAACTCGGCGAATTCTCTGTCTCTACTCTGTTTGTAGATATCGAACCAATGCAACTCCTTATCCCATATAAAACCGCAAAAAAACAAAGTTCCTCCAAAAACACTCGGTCTAAATTCAAATGACCAAGTTCCATTTACCGCCATATTCCGGTCTCCAAGATCATCATTTTTTGATTTACAATGGTATCTCAATGGCAGATGACCCCCAAGATCATTGTATATCACCACTGTTGTTCTTGGGTTGTCGAAACCGGATGTTGGAGTTGGAGGGATGCTATCCTTTTGGCCTCGAGATATTGTTACACTAACACACATAGTCACTAAGAAAGCCACAAGTTCTACTAGAGATCCCATTTTTTTTTTTTTGTTGCAATATGAAATTATTGTATATGGATGAATGACTCTTTCACTCGATATATACTGTGTTACCAGTTTATTACATTTCCGTAACATGTTTTTTGTTCTTCATATGTGGTCAAATAAAAACTTAAATGTCATGGTTGATGTATATGTAGTCAACTATGGTGTTAAGCCCAATAAGCTTTATAAAAGCCCAATAACATTTTCAAAAGCCCGAGAAAACCCGTGAAACTACGTCCGATCCGAAGATCGATCACGCGACTCTGTTATTTAGAACGACGATCGCATTATTTTTCTCCTAATAAACAAAACGAGCCCGCCAGATTTCTCTGAGACAGTGATTCAGTTTTGGTTTTGGAACCTAATTCTCTCTCAAGAGATTCAGCTAAGATGAGTACTATGAAATTTTGCCGCGAATGGTAAGAGCTCTCTTATGCTAATTCTGTTCCTAGTTTCTGGAATTGCACCTCTCTGCTCGTCTAGGTTTTTTCAAAGTTTCGAAATTTGCATGAATTTTTTAGTTTTTGTTGTTTACTTTTGATGTATTTCTTCCGTGGTTGAACCATCTATGGTTGATAAGGTGACAATTCGCTAAAAGTGAGTACCTTTTTTCGAATTTTGTTTTTGGGTCCTTTCTTAATTGCATTGTTGTTTCTGTTTGATTTTGGTTCAGTAATAACATTCTGTATCCTAAGGAGGACAAAGAACAGAAGATCCTCCTCTATGCTTGCCGTAATTGTGATCACCAGGTATAGCTTTTGGTCATTTTGTACCTTTTTTTTGTGTGGAAAAAGGGTTTTTAGTGTTCAATGTAGTGCACAAAATTGCGAGTGGGACTTAGTTTCATTGCAATTAAGAGACTTTAATGAAACTGTTTCCTGCTTTTATCTCTCTTTTAATGCTCCTAGTTTCCTTAGTTTTACCAACCTCTCTATTTACTAACTCCTTCAATTAAGGCTTAGCAAGTTCTTATGGTTTATCTTTCTAGTGTTGTGTTTATGAGATCTATATGAATACTTGAAGGGCCTCTTTTAGCTTATTGATTTACACAAACTGAGTAGTTATTTGCAATTTTTTAAGCTGCATTATCAATCTTGTTGTTACAAATTGACAGATTAGATTAGATCATGTAAATGGGTTTGTTGTCCTCATCTCAGAATTTATACTTTTTGTGGCACTGACTTGCAGGAGGTAGCTGATAACAGCTGTGTGTACAGAAACGAGGTTCATCACTCTGTAAGTGAGCGAACTCAGATCTTAACAGACGTGGCTTCTGACCCTACTCTTCCCCGAACCAAGGCTGTGCGTTGCTCTAAGTGTCAGCATAGGGAGGCCGTTTTCTTCCAGGTATAACTCTCTTAAGCTCCATTATTTATTTAACTACTTGGTTATGCTGTATCTTCACTGTTTGCTTCCCCAAAACATTATGCTCAAATTCTGTACACCGCTTGAGGATTTAATGTAGCTATCATTGAATGTGCAGGCTACGGCTAGAGGTGAAGAAGGAATGACACTGTTCTTTGTCTGTTGCAACCCGAATTGTGGTCATCGCTGGAGAGAATAAAGAGCTTTTCGGTTTCAATTGGTGAGTTCTTAAGAGTTTTAGGAGTTGATGTAGTTACCAGTAAGTGTAATATGTGGAATGACGGGAACAACCTTCTGCCCCAGTCAGAGACAAATCCGTATTCATGTAATCTGTTATGAAACCATAATCTCAACTTGTGTTTCACCAAACATAAAGATTGGAACTTGTTTCTCTTTGGCATTTAGAGGAAATGAGAAATTCAAACCCAAACATTAGCTACTGTCCTCCACGGCTCATCTCCCAGAAGGCAACCTCTAGTTCAAGAACTCGTACAAGTACATCTTCAGCTTCACCGAGCACCTCACCGGAGGCATTCTCCAGACAACGTTCGGCAATGTTCTTGACAGACGAACAATACTGTTTAAACCCGTCATTCCCCCAACGATGACAAGCACCGGTAAGCTCCACCGGAGTTTTGTTCCCGTCTTCTAAACAATGAGCAAAGCTCTCTTGATACACTGCTTCAATTGCCCAGAAAGCTGTCATAATCACCGGATACTTCACCTCACTGCTCATCAGATCTTCCAAAAACCTGAATTAACCAGAAACTCCGGTTTATTTGCTGGTTCCTAATTTCATTTTCGAGTGTGAGAAATCTATTCAATCAGCATATATGAAATCAATAACCTGCCATATTCTTGATTAGCTCTTTGAGGCACAACGGTCGAGAAATCAACATCCCATTTCGATCCTTCTCTTTTAAACCATTCTATTTCATCATTCAACGATGCTATACCACCAAGCACCACTTCCATATCGGAACTCTCGCCGGAATCTTTGCAAGCTCTGATCAACACACTCGCTACAAACGGCACAAACCTCCTCACGAACAGATAATCTTGCCCCTACAAGGAAACAACGTCGTTTAAAAGTCATCGAGTGAGATTTCATATTTTGCCTTGTTTTCATCAGTAATTACTAATTACAGTACCAGCCAAGTTCTGAAGGACGAGAGATCAACGGATCCGTCACGGATCGAGACGACAAAAGCATGACGTGTAGCCGCCGTATAGATCGAACGGTGCTTATCAATCCATGTGTCGATCACCCCTCTCTTCTCCATTGAAATTGCTTCTTCTTCCTTTCTCTCAAGACTCAAGACTCAAGACTCTTCTTCTTCACCGATTCACTGTCAACGCTTTGATTTTCTGTTGTCTGTGACGTGCACGTTTCATTGGGCTTTAAATTAATGGGCCAAGGCCTATTAAAGTCTCGCCACGATAGCTTAATGATTCTCCCAAATCGACGGCTGTAAAGAGGCGCTTAAATTTCTCAGATTACGTGACAGTTTCTGAACCGTTGAGATGTTTGGATGACTAAAGTTTATTAATTACGTGGCACTTACTCAGAAGCTCTCTCACGTCACGTATCCGTCGTTAAAGAGTGTGACGTGGAAAATGTTTTGGAATTAATTTTGTGTGTTTGTATTATATCACCGTACTAATTAGCTCATCTCCCGAAGCCATGTGGTAATTCTAATTTTGTGTATTTATTATTTTCTGTTAAGACGAATCGGACAGAGAGAACTCCGGCGGCGGATTGCACTTCCGGCAAGATCTCGTGGGGATAAATAAGATGGCGGATGAGAGGTATAATCGGAAGAATCCGGCGGTGAAGAGGATTTTGCAGGAGGTTAAGGAGATGCAAGCTAATCCGTCTGATGATTTTATGTCTCTTCCTCTTGAGGTAACATCTCCGATTCTAGCTTTTTAGATCGGGAATTTTGATTCGAATCTATATTTGAAATTTCCTTTTTTGAGAAAATCCCCTTGTCTTATGTTGTTGTGTTATGTTGTGTTGTGTTGTAATTGTGTATCTGTTCTGAGTGATGGTGTTTGATTTTAGGCGATCATGATTAGGGAGGATCGATATATCTTCTTGTATACACTGAATTTACTAAGTCTCTCTACTTTCAACACTCGTGCAACAGATAAAGTTTGGATTTTTGTGTTTTTATTGGAATAACTGAGTCAAGTGGGGAAGATTACGAACGATTCCTTGATCCACTCAGCTGTCATACTAGTTCTTCGTTTCTAATTTTTTTAACTGTGAAGACTTTTTCCAACATGTCATGGTCCAAATAGATTGCGCGCGATGTTATAGCTGTTTTTTACAAGTTCTTGTGTGATACCAAATAGTTTACATGATTACTCTTATCTATCTTTTAACTTCAGGAGAATATCTTTGAGTGGCAATTCGCCATCCGAGGTCCTGGTGATACTGAATTCGAGGGCGGGATTTATCATGGGAGAATTCAGTTGCCTGCAGATTATCCATTCAAACCTCCTTCATTCATGTTATTGACCGTAAGGATCTTACTCTTATTTCATATATAAAAACACACAGATGTTGCAAGTTCCATAAGAGAGTATGTATCTAAAGAATCTCTGTACTTTTGTTTCAGCCTAACGGGCGCTTTGAAACTAACACCAAGATTTGCTTGAGCATTTCAAACTACCACCCTGAGCATTGGCAACCTTCATGGAGTGGTAAAGTCATGGATCTCAAGAGACCTTATCTCTTGACTTTTATGTTGTTTCCTAAAAGATTACTCAGACACTTGTAATTTACATGAGGTTGAACTATATCAGCTCTTTTGTATTATGATTGAGCTTTGTTTCTTTTCAGTTCGGACTGCTTTGGTGGCTCTCATTGCATTTATGCCCACAAGTCCCAATGGAGCACTGGGCTCAGTAGATTATCCAAAGGATGAGAGACGTACACTAGCCATTAAATCACGTGAGACACCACCTAAGTATGGCTCTCCTGAACGGCAAAAAATTATTGATGAGGTATAGTTCCCCACTAGAATACCCTTGGGTGTTGAACCACTATGCATAATATCCTGATGAAAATATATGAATTTAGCTAGATGCTTGCTGAACCTGTAGAGTATGTGCCATACCATTGCATTGCATCATTATAAACCATAGGACTAGCTGGTGGTCAAAACGGGATCGCAATATATTATATATTAGGCTTGCATATCTCTAGCGGTTATGATTTAATGTTTGCTCTAAGAGTATCTGCTTTGTTTTAACTGCAATCACAGCTGTTATTATTCTCTCCATACAGTAAAATTTGCTGCTCAAGTCCTAACACACCATTTTACTGATTATTGTCGTTTTTAAAAAGTAGTCAGTTGCACAAATATAAAAAAAAAGACAATAGTAGTGTTAACAATCTCCTTTTGGTCTAAACTCTCGTCCCTTTCTTCATGATTTTTGTTATGACTTTAGTTTCATACCTCTGATTCATCTTCAATTTTGGAAAAAACTTTTAGTAACCATGACCTTTTAACAAGCGCAGATTCATCAGTACATCCTTAGCAAAGCAACCGTGGTTCCAAAACCTCTTCCTCTGGAATGTAGCCAAGCACCTTCCATCGTATCAGAAGCTCACTCCCAAGTTGAGCCACAGGAAGCGATAACTGTAGTAGAAGAGCGGTCCATCGCTACAACAGACACCATAGTTGATGATCAAATCATAGAAGAGACAGCTGAAGCAGTCAATACAGCAGCTAGTGTGGTTCCCGCTGCAGCACCTTTACCAGCGGTTGAAGTTGTGGTCAAAGCTTCTGTAAGTGGTGAGCAAAGGATGGCCAGAAGAGCGGCTCAGAAGCCAGTCGATGACAGACTCTTCACGTGGGCGGCGGTTGGGCTCACAATCGCTATCATGGTTCTTCTTCTGAAGAAGTTCATAAAATCAAATGGTTACAGTACTGGGTTTATGGATGATCAGTCTTGAACTCTGATGAAAGTCAATGCTGCGTTTAAGAAATGGGGTTGTGTTGTTTAATATTTTATAAATATAATTAAAGTGCATAATGGCGTAAATAATTTCTGTGTGACATTGTCTTGCAACTTAGTTGATAGATTGGATTATAGCTTGTGACCAAGTTAACAATATGTATTTTGGAATTGAACACTGACGACCGTTTTATCAATACATTGATGCTTTGTTAATAGAATTGTTGATTACCTCCACTATGTTCATAACTATTTCCCGTTTTGAGTACATGATGTCTAAAATGTATCCAAATTTTTAAATCAATAGATTTCATGGTCAAGTTTAACAATTTGATCATATATGTATGTATATGAACACACATGTAGTGAGTCGTGTGGTTTATATATTTGTGTGTATTTTCATTATAAATTACAGAAACATATTAGTTTTGGGGTATCTTCTGCACACATTAGTTTGGTGTGATCTCATCTTGTACCTTATTTTTTTACTTTTCAGTTTAGAAAAGGTTATCAACTTTGACCTTTGACTGCCATATAACGTTAAAAAGAGAAAAAGTTACCGAAGGTTCAAATTAATAAATGAAGTTGATCGTAATGAAAATAATATTTTTTTAAAAAAGAAGGGATGGTGGCAAAAGAAGCTAAGTTAAAAGTCTATCAGTCCTTATTGCTCAGGGATCCTCAGGTACTAAAACTAGCAAACACTGCTTTTGCGTGTCTTTGAAGTCAGATTTTTAACAGCAATTGTTTCATCTGCCTATTACTATAAAATAAAAAAACACTTTGATTTATGGGAACGTGACTGCTTTTTCCACTATTATAACCTTGACTCGTTTTTAATGAAAAGAAGCATACATATTTGGATACTCACTTTTGCCCATTTATAACACCAGAGAGAGAGATATAGGGATAGGGCGAGAGAGAGTTATACTAAAGAAACTTGAAGGAGAGGAGGTTCTGAGTGAGATAGAAGAAGGAAGAGAGAGAGAGATGGGTAAGAGTAGTAACATAGTTTTTGATCGGATTAAAGAAGAACGGCAGATGTTGAGCTTTTTCAAGATTTTTCAGAGGGCAGATCTATCCTCTGACTGCATGGTAACGTTGTTCTTGATATCTTTGTTTGAAAAGTGGGAATCTTTTTCTTCTTTTTGTTGAATGGGTTTCAAGTCTACGGCTTATTCATCTTTTGGTTCTCTTTGTTTTAAAGATTGCAACTGTTTTTCCTCTGAATCTTTTACGTTCTCTGTCTTTGAAACGTTGAATCTGTTGTTTCCCTGGTGTTTTAAGGGTCTCAGCTTCTCGAGGGTTGAATCTTTAGGTTCTGTGTGTTTTAAAAGTTAGATCTTGTAAAAAAAATAAAAAAAGTTAGATCTTGTTAGCTTTTGGCTGTCTTTGTTTAATGAAAGGTTGAATCTGTTAAATCTCTGAATATTTACGTTCTCTGACTTTGAAACGTTGAATCTGTTGTTTCTCTGCTCTCAAGACTCTTAACAGTTTAATCTTTGAGTTCTCTGTGTTTTAAAAGTTAAATCTTATAATCTTTGTTTAAATGGTAGAGTCTTTTGGTTGTCTTTGTTTAATAAAAGGTTAATCTCTGACTCTTTACGTTCTATATGTTTGAAACGTTGAATCTGTTCTTTCTCTGGGTTTTTATGGGTCTCAACGGTTGAATGTTAGGTTCTCTGTATTTGAAAAGTTAGATCTTTCAGCTTTGGCTAGAAGGTAGAATCTTTTGGTTGTCTTTGTTTAATAAAAGTTTAAATTCTGAATCTTCACGTTCTCTGTCTTTGAAACGTTGAATCTGTTGTTTCTCTGGTGTTTTTAACACTCTTCATTGTTTGTTCCAACCAGAGAGCGCTTCCTTACAGCTTCATAAGCAAAGTCTCTGAGAAAGACTTCTCTTACAAGATGGTTATAAGAGCGCAATGGGGAAAGACATGGGATGTAGAAGTCTCCAAGAACCCGACATACTACTACATTGAGACGCGTGGATGGGATCTGTTTGTGAGTGACAATGCTTTAGGACAAAACGAGTTCATTACCTTCACTCACAGAGGAAATATGGTCTTTCATGTCAACATCTACGAGCAGAATGGCTTAGAGATGCGTAAACCTCGAAAATTCCAGACGATGGGTCCTTCTAGTAAGCTTTTGTGCTTTTAATGCTTTCTTTAAAACAGAGAATATGAAGTTGAAGAAGACTAATTATTTTACTCTTGATGATTGATGAAAACAGGTGGGATCAAGAAAGAAGAAGGAGAGAACAGCCTCATAGATGTGAAGAAGGAAGAGGAAAGTGATGAATCTCCGGGACGAGCTGAGTTCCTAGTTAGAAAGAAGAAGACTGAGGATTCCAAATCATCAAAGAAGAAGATGACGAGAAACAAAGTGAAGAAGAAGAGCAAGAGCAAGAGCAAGCAAGTGCTGGATGGTGTTCCAGAGTTCAAAATCACCATAAGGAAATCATACCTCAAGTTCCTGGTAAGATTCAAACCATAAGACAGAACCAAAACAAGAACACATCTCTGTATATTGGTGATAATGATTTTCTGGTTTTTATGTATCAGGCAATACCAAAACATTTTGTGGATGATCATATCCCGAATAAGTCTAAGATTTTCACGATTCGTCACCCGAATGGTGGTTCATGGAAGGTGCTTTGCTTGGTGAGGGAGATTCGGACAATCTTCTCAGGTGGATACTCGAAATTGGCAAGAGAGTTCCCTTTGATGGTTGGTGACAAATGCACCTTTAAGCTTATCAAACCCTTCGAGTTTGTCCTTCTTACCTCCAAGAAGAACAGAGAGAAGATGGATCAGTGCATGATCGATTGAGGAATGAATGTTAAGTGTCTTGCTTTCTTTCTCTATGGAGACATTTTATGTATGTTTTGCGTGCTTATTAATTTCGCTGAAACTCTTTAGCTTGTATTTCCTGTAGAACTACTTATGTCCTGAACTTCGTTGTAAGATTGTTATGCTAACAAAACTATCTATGTTGTTGTTACTTGTCAAGTTTAATTCCTCTTCTCTTCAACCATAAAAACAAATGGACAAATCATAAGTTAAAAACACATTGATATGAGTGGAGTTTGGTCCAAAAATCAAAAGAGTCTGTATTTATTAGAAGGTGGAGTGTTGTTTATCCATACAGATGAACAAAACACCAGTCACACAACAGTTAACAATAGAAATTCCGACCACAAAAACACAAATTATAGAATACACGGTGGTGTTATTTAGAGTTCTCCGAGCAAACTCAGATGTGAGCCTTGACAACGGTCACAGGGCATGCAACGTTGTTGACAACATGGTTGCTTACACTTCCCATAATCATCCTCTTAAGACCACCAAGGCCTCTGTTACCCATCACAAGGCTTGAGAGAGGAATCTGTTCAGCTGCTGCACAAATCTTCTCACGAGGATCTCCCCAATATATCTTCATCACTACTGTAATCTGCACATGTTTCACAACAGTTGAATTTTGGTTAAATACAGAACCAAACAATTGTGGTAAAGAAAGTCACATTCATATGGATTGACAATGTTCACTTATTAGTCACAACTAACAAGGCAACATAAAGCTTTCAATGAACTTCTGAATAAAACTATGATAGATGTAATGTAACATATTCAATGTCAGTACCGTTACAGGTTATTCAATAGAGTATAGTCCCACCAATCCTCAGATTAATTTGTCTAGAACACCAGAGATAGACCATTATTTTGTACAAGTTATCGGTACTCTTCAGTGATGCATATTCATAAACTATCCGCAACTGGAAGATCACCATCTTTGGGAATCATAATCTTAATACTCTGATTCAGGTATTGTTATGTGAACATTAGTAAACTAAAACTGTTGTAAGCATAAAAGTGTTTCCAGTTGCAGAGAGGTTTTATGGATTATTCTTTCATTAAAAGGGAAAGAAGAAGTAGCTTACCGTTTTCTTCCTAGCGGCAGTATTGACAATGTCAAGGGTTTCAGCATCTGGCTTCAATGCATACTTTTTCATCACAGCAGCGTCAGAGAATTCACTCATAGGAATAAAAGCTGAAAAGTTACAAACACAAAACCAGAGTCAAACAACAACGAGATCATTAGTAGGAATTCAAACCATAAACTTGGGAAAGAATTAAGATGATCATGAGCAAAACACGATCAACTACTACTTCAAATAGATTCTTTCCAAATTTAAACAAGCAAATCATACAGAACCAATTATAGATCAAACGATGCATAAGTAAGTCAGGTTCCTTCAACAAAGGTATGCAAGATCAGACAAAACCGGAAAATCATAAGTTAAATCATCAGCGATCACACCCAATTTCTATATCACGTTTCCAGGAAAACAATATAAAGGTGAAAAGGAATTTGAGAGAGAGAGAGAGAGAGAGATTAAGAAGGTACGTGATCCAACGGTCTCCCAGAGCTGCATCTCGCCTTCCTCGTAATTCATATCGTGAGCAATAGTGATTAGGATCAGATGATCTCCGTCGCGAACCACGTTATCGATCGCCCAGCTCAGAGCCTTCTTACTGCAGTCCGAGAAATCCACCGCCACTCCGATCCTTCGTCCACCACTCTCCGCCATAACTCTCTCTGTAGGTATACTTTTTTCTCTGAAAGCTGATTCTCTCACTCAAAGACAAATGGGTTCTGATGTGGAAGAAGGGACTATGTATTACTAAGGAGATTGAAATGGATCAACGATTAATAATTATTAGTTATTCGCTGTAATGCTGTCTAACGATACAGAAACATCATGGCCGTTGAATGGAGTCCACGACCGATCGCAGCCTTACGATTAAAATAGCTCAAAAAAACAGTGGGTGGAAAATATCTTCACGGAGGCAAATGTAACGGACAAGATAAGGGCGGGGTCTGGGCCCACCAAGTTTTTCAACACTGTCCAAAAAGACAAACAGACATTCACGTTCTTAATTCAAATAGTCTCTCCACTAGTTTAGTATTTTAAAGACGGTCAGAGTCTGTTTTTTCAACTAATCATGACAAGTAAAGGAAAATTCATGGTAGCTTCAAATCTTGAGAGCTCGTGTGATTTCCCAGCAAGTGTCGTCCGTTTCATGACCGGAACCCAAATTCCGGCTACCGCTGTTTGCTAAAATCACTAGAAACCATTCGTTCTCCAATGAAGACGGATACATTAGCTGATCATCCTGAACCACCAATAATTTTACATTGCTTCTTTTATTCATTCATTTTACCGCCATATATTAGCTACTATTATAACCAAATATATATAATAACAGATTGCTTTGTTACCTCTGGGAGGTCACAGAATTCATCAGGAGATATTTGAAGTATAGCTGATGCAGACTGACCAGTACACCACGCGTATAGTTTGGTTTCCTCGTCTGCAAGTGTTATCGTTATGTGGAATGTTCTCACTACTTCTGTGTTACTGTTGCAGCTTACTCGGCAGAAACTACAATGCAGGTTCGCTCCATAAGATGATGATGATTCTTCATCTATGAAATGGCCGCAAAGGCTATGAGCTAGTCTAGTGTTGATGTTATGGCATTGGTCGATCTCATCCAGCTTAACCCGACAAATCTGTCCAATAAAGAAAAATAAACGAATTATCCAGACGTGCAAAGGAAACGCCACATAAAGCTCTGTGAATCATTTAGAGAGCAAGACGAACATTTATTGCAGGTTTTCTCTGTTTTGATATTTGGGAGAGAGTGGAGATCAGGTGAATACAAGAAGAGGTCAGAAATGCAGGCAAGCAGCTAAGGTTTACGAATGTAGCTTTCTCGTCTTTCTCATGCCATAACATCTCAATGCTGCTCAACCCAAAAACAAGAACTCCATTAATGTTTAAGCTAAAGCAATAAACCAATACCTACTGTTACTTATTGATAAGTATTCAGTTCATGTTTGAGCTAAATCAGTTTCCCAATAGCGATGGATCCGTAGTATATCTATCAGTTTCAAAGCAAGAGAAACGGCTTACCAGTTCTCTTTTGTGATTTTGCAGGATAACCCAGACACGTACACGACATGACCAAGCCCTAACCTTCCCAACGACCTGGAAACCATATATTATATATGGTTCAAATTTCTGTTAAACAGAATGTTAAAGCCTTCAAATTTCTGTTCAGATGTCGTTTCGAGATTCATGAAACACGCTTATACCAGTAATTGGTAAAATGGAGCTTAGCCCATATTGCTCCAGTTGTGTCCTCGATCTTCAAAGAAAAGACCACTCCTGTGGCGTTTGGATCACATGAAATGTCTGTTACAACCCCATAAAGACTGATGCCAGTCGTTTTGTCACGAATGTCCGTTATCATCGTCTGCAGAACTTCAACCAAGGAGAGGAATATTAGCAGATGCAGCTAAGACATAGATTTTCAAATAATAGCCAGAGCAGGCTTTACGTATAATCTCCTAGGCTTACAAGGCTGTAAATTTCCAACAGAGATGATATTGTGCGCCATATAAAAGCAAAACTGTAAGACTTATGAATGCATTTTGGTGCTATGATAAGAAAAACCAATAAATGGTATGCATATGAATAGGATCTGTAGCGATATGAACCTAGATTCAGTGTGAACCTATTAACACGGAAGTGATGAAGAACCTCCCTATTGCCTGATTTCTAAACACGGAATTGATTAAGAACCTATGAACCTAGATTCAGTGTGAACTTTACAAATATCAATTACCATAACCATCAATTAACATCATGCTTGAATAAATGGTATCTTAACTTCTACTCACCCGAAAAGGATAATTACTGAAGTCTACAGACCCATCGGCATCACGAGGCAATGTCACCTGTGAAACTCCGACTGAACCAAGCAGTTTAGATCCTTGACACTGATGTTGTGACAACGCTACACAAACCTGAAGAAAAAAAAAACAAATCAATGCAAAAATCTGAACAGAAAAAGGAAGCAACATAAAAAAAACTTCATTTACCCGTTCCTCTTGTAAGGTTGATGGCACTAGATAGAGATGTGTTGCGCTACCGTATTCAAGGCAGAACTCATAATTTCCTTCCATTGCACTCTCTTCGAGACTAGAAATATAAGGCCTCTCAATCCCAAGCACACTTCCCACACTGAAAATGAATCTATAAGAAGGGGTTGGTCGAAAAATTTAAAGGTAGAAGCACCCAGCCAGGAGCTTACCTCAGAAGGTTTGCCACAATGACTTGCTCTCCCCACAAGATAAATTTTAACCTATCGCCATCACCATCTACAAGTGAAATTTGCCTTCTACGTGCAGTACTAAACGTGAGTTCAGATTCCAGAGGACCTATAGATTCAATTCTGCTCTCAAACAAAGAGGGGAACATGAAATATTACTTTAGAAGTTAAGTCATGGTAACCACTCAATTTCTCAAAACATATACTTTTGTTATGGGGTACTTTACGCATATTTCTACAATTTTACTATAAAATCACAACACTTGGAGTTATACTAGGCATTACTTCCAAAAGGTTTTGATCTGATAAAAATAATCACTGTATTAGTATTTGAAGTTTCTTGAATGTGTTTGCAACTAGGAATGTGAATAGTAAGTTACTTTTACCAAGATTGGTAGTAAGATTGTTTACCCACATATTCTCTTACCTAGCATACAGAGAGTAAGAAGCTCCATCGTTGAAAGCATCAAGAGAAACAGATGAGAAAGTATCGGAACAAAATTGAGCTGCTATGAGGATTGCATCATCATCTTGGTCCTGTGGTATTTGAAAGTCAGGTAAAGACTAAACCACTCTTTTTCATATAAACTTCGCATGAAAACTGAGATGTGTTAGGACTAACTACAAGCAAATTCAATACTGCAGTTCTAATTTCTCTTTCAAAAGATTGTCAGAAACCAAACCTCATCTAGCAATACGACAAGATACTCAGTTGGAAGTAACCGTGGAGTGCCAAATCCTTCTCTCGCGGTACGAAGGTAGCATCCAGTGATCAAAACTTCTCTGCCTTTCCGAAGAATCCCATTTGGTGTTTCCACCAACTCATAATACCTAGACAAGAGACATTAGATCCTTAAGAAACTCTATACAGACATCATAAACTTATGACAAGCAGTCAAACTCATCTCAATCCGAGATGATGATAATTCACCTCTACCGAATAAGCATACCTCCGATGTAGATAGAGATCAATGGTGTTGGAGCTCCAAAAGTCCCCTAGTGTAAGCATGAATATGTTTGTACCTGAAATAGAATTTATGTTTTAAATGGATAACCACCAACTTGGCATCGTACGGCAGGGGAAATGAATGTGCTGCCAGAATTTGTAAGATACCAGGAAGAACATCGGCATTGATAATAACAGCTTCCAAAACGCTGTTCATGGACAAAAAGTTCTTCTCATAAATGGAGTCAATTGTAACGGTATTAGCGAGTCTTCTTCTTCTGTGACCCTTCTTCAACTGATCTATAAGTTCCGGCTTCTTCTTTGACATTCCTGGTTTGTTTTGCTCATGCCATGCCTACAACAAAAACATTCAGAGAAACATCCAGAATCGACTACAGAATGTAAATTAACAAATTCAAAGCTATATCTCATATAATAATAACACATTGATCAATCTCATTGGCCAAGAGAATTCCCAAAAACAAACTGAAAGAAACGTTACAATGTTACTCATCAAATCAAAGCATCCCACATACTATAACTTCCCCACCGATAAAAACATTTCAAAATCGAAGTATGAGAGAGATTAGCAGCACCTGAGAGAGATCGGACAAGAGAATCGCGGCAGTGACACCGCTAGAATAAGCAGTACAGGTTTTCAGAATACGCGAGGCGACCCAGCCCCAACCCGGACCACTAGCCTCAGTCATGGCTTCGCCGGGACCCCTCTTACTCTCTTCCTTCTCATCTTCGTCGTCTTCCGGTGAAATCACAGTTCTGGCGTAGTCCAGGAAAGCCAGAAATGGATCTTCTACTTCTTCCTGGTCACCAATTTCAATGAGCGATGCTCCGTTTGTATCCCCCATCAGAGCTCGGATACCAATTCAAAACCCTAGATTTGACGTTACTGAAATTGCCGGGGTTTATCAGGAGGAATTCAGGGCATTTGTGCTTTCGCGGGGAATTTTTAAAAGAATTAAAATCAATTCGGTGCTCAATTAATAACGCGCCGGCAAATTCCTCAATTAAGATATGCGTTAATCTAATTGATTTTCCTTTTTCATCAAAAGGCCCTAACTTTCAGGTCTTTACACATTCCCCACTATATTTATCTTGTGATCAATTGTTTTCATTCTCCCGTATAAATGTAAATTTTGAAACAAAAATCAAAGGATAACAGAGTAAAATAGTGTTGGCTCTGTTTCTACATCACCCATTTGGGGTTTCAAAGTCACAGTCCAAACTTCTTAGGCCTGAGATATCTTACGCCAAACTTCTTATGCGATTCGTTTTGAAGAT